>NW_023416346.1:89726168-89927709 GCF_014108235.1 Myotis myotis
TGGAATGGAAAAAGACCCAGAATAGCCACAGCTATCCTGAGAAAGAACAACAAAGTTGGAGGAATCACAATACCAAATATCAAGCTATATTACAAAGCCACAGTTCTCAAAACTGCCTGGTACTGGTACAAGAGCAGACATATAGACCAATGGAGCAGAACAGAGAACCCAGAAATTGACCTAAAACATTATGCTTAATTAATATTTTACAAAGGAGGCAGGAGCATACAATGGAGTCAAGACAGTCTCTTCAATAAATGGTGTTGGGAAAATTGGTCAAATTCATGCAAAAAAAATGAAACTGAAAGGGCGAGGGCTACGCCCTCCATCTTACCCTAGCAGCCATGTGCTCGGCAGGGCTTCTTCCCGGAACCCCAGGCGTCTGCTAGCCACGCCCAGGATTTCTTTGAACTAGCCAGTGATGGTCAAGGGAGGTGCGTGCCATGGATATGAACACATCCTTTGTGGCGGGACCTGACTTGCGCCTGGACAATCGGCAGGGCCCACGGTCACCTCCCCTCCCCTTACTCCACCCCCCTATAAAACTTCTCTTACCACCAGGCTAGCCCTCTCTCTGCCACTTGGCTTACCGTTGGGTCAGTGAGTGTGGTCGGGGAGCCGAACTAGTTCGAATAAAGACTCTGCTTTTGCATCGGACTTGGCTGGCTCCCTGGTGTGGTCTTTTGGGAAAAATTGGGAAAAATTATGTAATTATAATCTTTAAATGCCTTTGCTTATTGGTCTGATTAAGAAGGGAGGATTGATTTTGTGACCTCAACTGAAGATTTTTGATGCAAGGACCAGTTTAAACAGCAAAGGCCCCGCCCTCTGATTTAGTCAGGGGTGGAGCTTTAAGGCAGAATTTTGCTGTAGAAATGTGGATGGGGCAGGAAGTGTGCCTCCCTCTCGGATTTATACCACCTCATCTCACTCATTTCTGGATAATAAAGACCATTATAAACTTATGAACAAAAATAGATACAGAGGCAGAGCTGGCTCGAACAGACTGTCAAACTACAGCAGGAAGGCCAGGGAGGGTGGGAGGCCAGGAGGGGGGTGGGTACGAGATCAACCAACGACTTGTATGCTTGCATATAAGCATAATCAATGGACATAAGACACTGGGGGTGGGGGGTAGGGGAGGCCAGGGGATTGTCAAGGTCCGGGGGGAAAAAAAGGAGAAATATGTAATACTCTTTGTAATACTTTAAGCAATAAAAAAAAAATAGAAGACAGGGAAGCAAAACACACACAAACTGAACTGCAATTGGAGAAAAAAAATAAAAGACAGGAGGAGAGGCTAAGGGAGCTTTAGGACAACATGAAAGGAAGTAACATATGAATAATAGGGGTACCAGAACAACAAAACGACGAACAAGAGTTACAAAACTTATTTGAAGAAATAATGTCAGAAAACTTCCCAGATGTGGGGAAAAAAAAAGTCACACAAACACAGAGAGTCCCAAACAAGATGAACCCAAAAAGACCCACACCAAGACACATCATAATTATGATGGCAAATGTTCAGGACAAAGAGAGAATCTTAAAGGCTGCAAGAGAGAGGCAGAAAGTTACCTACAAGGGATCTCCCATTAGATTATCGAACGATTTATCAACAGAAACACATAAGGCCAAAAAAGAATGGAAGGAAATTTACAAAGTGATGCAAGCAAGAAACTGAATCCATGAATACTCAATCCAGCAAGGCTATCATTCAAAATTGAAGGGGAAATAAGGAGCTTCACCGACAAAAAAAAAAAAAAAAAAAAAAAAAAAAAAAAAAAAAAAAAAAACTAAGGGAATTTATCACTACCAAGCCAACAATGCAAGCAATGCTAAAGGGACTGGTGTAAAAAGATGAAATAAAAAGGGAAGAAGAACCTTAGGCACAAAAAAATAAAAATTGATACAAACAAGTACTTATCAGTAATAACTTTAAACATAAATGGACTAAATCTTCCAATCAAAAGACAGAGAGTGGCTAAATGAATAAAAAAGATTTAAATATATGCTGTCTACAAGAGATCCACTGATCCACTTCAGAACAAGGGACTCACACAGGTAAATGGAAATGGAAACAAAAGCTGGGGTAGCAATACTTATATCTGACAAAATAGAGCACAAGTGAAGGGAATAATAAGAGATAAATAAGGCCACTTCTTTATACTAAAGGGATCAATAAAACAAGGGGATATAACCCTGATAAACATATATGCACACAATGAAGGAGCACCCAAATACATAACAAAACTCCTGGAAGATATCAAGGGAGAGATTGACAACAATATTATCATAGTAGGGGACTTTAGTACACCACTGACATCACTGGAAAAATCCTCTAGAAAAAAAATCATCAAAGAAACAGCAATCCTAAATTACTTACTAGATCAGATGGACTTAATTGACTTCTTCAGAACATTTCACGTCAAAGCCAAGGAATGCACGTTCTTCTCAAGTGCACATTGGATATTTTCAAAAATAGACCACATATTGGCTCACAAGCAAATTCTTCCCAAATTCAAGAAGATTAAAAACATATCAAGCATCTTCTAAGACCACAAAGGCATAATATTAGAAATAAACTACAATAAAAACAAAACAAAAAATTAAAACACTTGGAAGTTGAATAGCATACTATTAAACAATGATTGGGTTACCAAAGAATCAAAGAAGAAATTAAAAATATCCTGGCCCTAATTGGTTTTGCTCAGTGGATACAGTGTCGGCCTGCAGAATGAAAGGTCCAGGGTTCGATTATGGTCAAGGGCACTTGCCTGGGTTGTGGGCACCATCCCCAATGTGGGGAGTTCAGAAGACACACAATCAATGATTATCTCCAATCATTGATGTTTCTATCTCTCTCTCCCTCTCCCTTCTACTCTGAAGTTAAAAAAAATATTTTTTTAAAAAATACTGGAAACTAATGACAATAAAAACACAACAATCCAAAACCTATGGGACACCATGAAAATAGTCCTGTGAGGGAAGTTCATAGCTATAAAGGACTGCCTAAAAAACAAGAAAAAATGGTAATAAATCATCTAACTCTATAACTTAAAGAATTAGAAAGAGAGCAACAAGAAAAGCCCAGAGTGAGCAGAAGGAAGGAGATAATAAAGATCAGAGAAGAAATAAATGACATAGAGGCAAAAAAATACAAAAGATCAATGAAACCAAGAGCTGGTTTTTTGAAAGACCAAACATGATTGATGTACCTCTAGCCAGGCTCACCAAGGAGCAAAGAGAGAGGACCCAAATAAACAAAATCAGAAATGAAAGAGGAGAGATAAAAACAGACCCCACAGAAATACAAATGATTGTTTAAAAATACTATGAACAACTCTATTCCAAAAAACCGCACAACATGGAGGAAATGGACATATTCCTAGAAAAATACAACTTTACAAATCTCAATCAGGAAGAATTAAAAAAATCTCAATAGGCCAATAACTATGGAAGAAATTGAAGCAGTTATCAAAAAGCTTCCAGCAAACAAAAGCCTGGAGCCAGACAGCTTCACAGGGGAGTTATACAACATTCAAGGAAGTAGTAAAATCTATCCTCCTCAGACTATTTCAAAAAATTCAAGAGAAAGGAACACTTTAAAACTCATTCTATGAAGCCAGCATCACCCTAACAGTAAAACCAGATAAAGACAAAACAATGAAAGTGAATTACAGGCCAATATCACTCATAAACAAAGATGCCAAAATCCTCAACAAAATTCTAACAAATCAAATCCAGCAGTACACCAGAAATATCATATACCATGACCAAGTAGGATTTATCCCAGGGATGCAAGGATGGTACAATATTGGCAAATCAATAAACATGATACATCACATAAAGAAATTGAGAGATAAAAATCACAGTCATTTAAATTAATATAGAAAAAGCATTTGACAAAGTCCAAAACCCTTTTCTGATAAAAAACGCTCAGCAAAGTGGGAATAGAGGGATTATACATCAACATATAAAAGCCTTCTATGACAAATCCACAGTCAACATCATACTCAATGGGCAATCACTAAAACCATTTCCCCTAAGAAAAGGAACAAGACAGGGATGCCCACTCTCACCACTCCTGTACTTCATAGTACTGGAAGTACTAGCCCGTGCAATTAGACAAGAAAAAGAAATAAAAGGCATCTGAATCGAAAAAGAAGAAGTAAAACTGTCCTTATTCACAGATGACATGATACTGTACATAGAAAATCCTAAGGACTCCATTAAAAATTATTAGACTCGCCGAAACAGGTTTGGCTCAGTGGATAGAGCATTGGCCTGTGGACTGAAGGGTCCCAGGTTTGATTCCGGTCAAGGGCATGTACCTGGGTTGTGGGCATATCCCCAGTGGGAGATGTGCAGGAGGCAGCTGATCGATGTTTCTCTCTCATCGATGTTTCTAACTTTCTATCTCTCTCCCTTTCTCTCTGTAAAAAATCAATAAAATATATTTTTTAAAAAAATTATTAGACTTAATAAATGAATTTGGCAATGTAGCAGGATAGAAAATTAACACCAAGAAATCTATGGCATTTCTATACACCAAGAGTGAACTTACAGTAATGGAGACTAAAAAAGCAATCCCATTTACCATTGCACCAAGAAAATTAAGATACCGAAGAATAAACTTAACTAAGGAGGTAAAAGATCTATATGTGGAGAATTACAGGACATTGAAAAAAGAGATAGTGGAAGACATAAACAGATGGAAGAACATACTGTTAAAGATTTGTAGAATCAACATCATTAAAATGTCCATACTACCCAAAGCAATCTATAGATTCAATGCACTCCCCATTAAAATACCAATGGCATATTTCACTGACCTATAAAAAACTTTCCAAAAATTCATCTAGAATAAAAAAAGAGCCTAAATAGCTGCAGTAATCCTGAGAAAGAAGAACAAAGTAGGAGGGATATCAATACCAGATATCAAGCCATATAACAAAGCCATTGTTCACAAAACAGCCTGGTACTGGCACAAGAACAGGCATATAGATGAATGGAATAGAATAGCGAACCCAGAAATCAACCCAAACCACTATGCTCAATTGATATTCCACAAAGGAGGCATGAACATATAATGGAGTCAAGACAGTCTGTTCAATAAATGGTGTTGGGAAAATTGGACAGGTACATGGAAAAAAAAAAAGAAAAGAAAGTAGACCACCTACTTACACCATACATAAAATCAAACTCAAAATGGATAAAGGCCTTAAATGTACGACGGGAAACCATAAAAATACTAGAGGAATTCAAAGGCAGCAAAATCTCAGACATATTTCGAAGCAATTTCTTCACCAATACTGCTCCTAGGGCAAGGGAAACTAAAGAGAAAGTAAACAAATGGGACTACATCAAAATAAAAAGCTTTTGCACAGCAAAGGAAACCATAAACAAAACAACAAGAAAGCCCACTGCATGGGAGAACATATTTGCCAATGTTATCTCTGACAAGGGTTTAATCTCCAAAATTTACAGGGAACTCCTACAACTTAAAAGGAAGATAAACAACCCAATCAAAAAATGGGCAGCGGACCTAAATAGATACTTTTCAAAAGAAGACAGAAGGAAGGCCAAGAGACACATGAAAACATGCTCAATGTCACTATCTGAGAGATGCAAATGAAATCAAAAATGAGGTACCATCTCACACCTGTCAGAATGGTTGTCATCAAATCAACAAATGACGTGTTGGCGAGGATGAGGAGAAAAAGAAATCCTCATGCACTGCTGGTGGGAATGCAGACTGGTGCAGCTACTGTGGAGAACAGTATGGAGTTTCCTCAAAAAAAACAAAAATGGAACTGCCATTTGACCCAGTGATCCCACTTCTAGCAATATATCCCAAGAAACTAGAAACACCAATCAGAAAGGATATATGCACCCCTATGTTCACAGCAGCACAATTCACCATAGCTAAGATTTGGAAACAGCCTAAGTGCCCATCAGCAGATGAATGGATTTGAAAACTGTGATACATCTACACAATGGAATACTATGCTGTGGTAAAAAAGAAGGAATTCTTACCATTTGCAACAGCATGGATGCAACTGGAGAGCATCATGATAAGTGAAATAAGCCAGTCAGAGAAAGATAAATATCACATGACGTCATTCATTTATGGAATATAATGAACAATGTAAACTAATGAACAAAAACATATCTAGAGCCAGAGGAGCATTGATCATACTGTCAAACCTCAGAGGGAAGATAGAGGAGGGTGGGAGTAAGTGGGAGAGATCAACCAAAGGACTTGTATGCATGCATATACGCCTAACCAATGGACACAGACAACAGGCGTTGAGGGCATGAGTGAGGGGTTTGTGGGAGAAATGTGGTGATAAGGACACATATGTAATACCTTTTTCAATAAAGAAATTAAAAAAATAAAAAGTTATCATCAAACTCAATATCATATTTTCTCTTGTTATCATATAGAAGTTTAATAGTCTAGATTTTACATTTTGTTTTATGATTCATCTTGAGTTAAAATTTTTCCAGAACTTTTTTTTTCTTACACAACAAGATAAAAGCAAAGAAATAAAATCATTTTTTTCTACCCATTGATCATGTATTTTTAGATATCATTGACCAAGTCGTTTTGTGGACTAGTAGAGCTGTAAGAAAAATCTCAAAATAACAAGAAGAGAACGCTTTTATTTTAATAAACTTACCTTTTTGCTATGTAAATGGTTATATTTTATTTCTAAATTGAATTTCTTGGGGTGACACTCATTAAAAAATTATACAGGTTTCTGCATTATGACCCAGTGATTCTACTTGTGGGAATTTATCCAAAGCACTAATTCGAAAGAATATATGCACCCTTATGTTCATTGCATCATTATTTATAATAGTCAAGATTTGGAAGCAGCCCAAATCTTAATAGATGAGTGGATAAAAAGCTGTAGTACATTTATACAATGGAATTCTCCTCAGCCATTAAAACACCAAGAAATCATACCCTTTGTAACAGCATGGGTGGATGTGGACAGCATTATGCTAAGTGGAATAAGCCAGTCCGTGAAAGACAAGTATCATATGATTTCACTCATATCTGGAATCTAATGAACAAAATGAACTAACAAGCAAAACAGAGACAGACTGATAGCCAGAGAGCAGGCTTACAGCTGTCAGGTGGGCAAAAATCCTGGTCGGGGAGGCGGGGGTGAAGGGATTGGGCAAAAAGAAAAAAAGAGTTAAAAATGTTTTTCATAATAAGGATTTTTATTTTAGGAACTATTGGCTACTATTTAAACTCTCACTTAGGTAACTATAAGGGAAAATAAATCAGATTAAATAGTGAAGTGTGTGTGTGTGTGTGTGTGTGTGTGTGTGTGTGTGTGTGTGTGTTTTCCCCTTGGTCAATATTTTCTACTTAGAAAAACAAAGACAAAAATGATTCATTTCTATGTAAGCACAAATATTAGTACATTTAACACAAAATGATAATTTACTTAAACTGAAATAAGCATATTTTTGACATTATCATTTGTTCATTGGAGCATCTTTTTTCTTTCTTTGCTTCTTTTTTAAATTTATTTTTTCTTTTTGACATTATTACAGATATCCTCTATTTCCCCCCCCCCCCCCCCACTTACTCCCTCCACCGAGGCTCTGTCCCACCCCAGGCCTTCACCATACTATTGAATGTGTCTTTGAGCTATGCATATATGCATATAAGTTTTTGGTGAATTTCTTCCAATGCCACAACCCCTTTCCACTCTGAGATCTGTCAGTCTGTTCTATGCCTCTATACCTCTGGACCTATTTTGTTCATCAGTTTATTTTGTTCATTAGATTCCACATATAAGTGAGATCCTGTGATATTTGTTTTTCTCTCGTTGGTTTATTTCACTTAGCATAACGGTCGCCATGTCCATTCATGTTGTTACAACTAGTAAGAGAATCTTCTTTTTACAGCAGCATAGTATTCC
Source organism: Myotis myotis (assembly GCF_014108235.1). NCBI lineage: Eukaryota > Metazoa > Chordata > Mammalia > Chiroptera > Vespertilionidae > Myotis > Myotis myotis. The sequence continues at coordinate 89,734,115 of NW_023416346.1, forward strand.
ATTGAGTAAATGTACCACAGTTTTTTTTTTCTTATCCTTTCATCTATTAATGGCCACTTGGGCTGTTTCTAAATCTTGTAAATAATGCTGGTATGGACAAAGGGGTGCAAATATTCTTTCTGATTGGTGTTTTGGGATTCTTAGAATTTTTCCCCAGAAGTGGAATTGCTGGGTTAAATGGCAATCCCATTTTTAATTTTTTGAGGAAACTCCATACTGTTTCCACAGTGGCTTCAACAGTCTGCATTCCTACCAGCAGTGCACTAGAGTACTTACGAGTATATCTCCACATCCTCGGCAGCACTTGTTTTTTGGTGATTTATTGATGGTAGCCATTTTGACAGGTGTGAGGTGATACCTCATTATAGTTTTAATTTGCATCTCTCTGATTAGTGATATTGAAAATTTTTTTCATATGTCTATTGGCCATCTCTATGTCCTCATTGGAGAAGTATCTATTCAGGTCCTTTACCCATTTTTTAATTGGGTTGTTTGCCTTTCTTTTGTTGAGTTGTATGAATTCTTTATATATTTTGGAAATTAAATCCTTTCAGATGTATCATTGGTGAATATGTTCTCCTGTACCATGGATTCCCTTTTCATTATGTTGATGGTTTCTTTTGCTGTGCAGAAGCTTTATATTTTGATGTGGTCCCATTTGTTTATTTTTTTTTTCTCCTGCCCTATGAGATGTATTGGTGAAAAGTCTGCTATGTGAGATGTCTGAGATTTTACTGTCTATGTTTTCTTCTATGACTTTTATGTTTCAAAAATTACATTTAAGTCTTTTATCCATTTTGAGTTTACTCTTGCTTATGGTATAAGTTGGTGGTCTAGTTTCATGTTTTTGCATGTACCTGTCCAATTTTCCCAATACCATTTATTAAAGAGACTGTCTTTCCTTCATTAAATGCTTTTGCCTCCTTTTTCAAAAATTAATTGGCCATAATGTCTTGGTTTGATTTCTAGGGTCTCTGTTCTCTTTCAGTGATCTATATGCCTGTTCCTGTGCCAGTACCAGTCTGTTTTTATTACAATGGTTTTATAGTATAGTTTTATATCCTGTGAATTGTGCTTATAGATTCAATTTGTTTGCATTTTGGTTGTGCAATTGTTTCACAAATATTTGTTAAAAAGACTCTTTTCTCCATTGAATAGCCTTTTATTCTTTATAAAAGTTCAGTTGGTTATAATTTTGTGTCTGTATTTCTGTTACATTGATCTATTTGTGTATTCTTTTGTTAGTATCACATTGTATTGTTTACTGTAGCTAAAGCTGTAGCAGGTCTTGAAGTTGAATAATGTCAGTTCTCCACCTTTGTTTTGCTCCTTCAATATCATGTTGACTATACTGTGTCTTTTTTATTAAATTCTTTATTGTTTAAAGTATTACACAACACTTCCTTTTCCCCCATTGACCTCTCTCCAGCCACTCACACCCCTCAGCAAATGGTCTTACACCCCTAGTGTCTGTGTTCATTGGTTATGCTTATATTCATGCATACAAGTCCTTTGGTTGATCTCTGACCCCCGCACACCTTCTCCTGCACTCCCACTGAGGTTGGACGGTCTGCTCAATGCTTCTCTGTCTCTGGATCTATTTTTGTTCATCAGTTTATGTTGTTCATTATATTCCACAAATGAGTGAGAACATGTGATATTTATCTTTCTTCAACTGGCTTACTTCACTTAGCATAATACTCTCCATATCCATCCAATCTGTTGCTAATGGTAAGAATTCTTTTTTTACAGTAGTGTAGTATTCCATTGTGTAAATGTACCACTGTTTTTAAATCCACTCATCTGCAGATGGGCATATACGCTGTTTCTAAATCATAGCAATTGTAAATTGTGCTGCTAATGAACATAAGGGTGTATACATCCTTTCTGATTGGTGTTTCTGATTTCTTGGGATATATTCCTAGAAGTGGGATTACTGGGTCAAATGGGAGTTCCATTTTTAATTTTGTGAGGAAACTCCATACTGTTTTCCCCAGTGGCTGCACCAGTCTGCATTCCTACTAGCAGTTCATGAGGGTTCCTTTTTCTCCACATCCTCACCAGCACTTGTCATTTGTTGATTTGTTGGTGATATCCATTCTGAAAGGTGTGAGATGGTACTTCATTGTCATTTTGATTTGCACCTCTTGGATGATTAGTGACTTTGAGCATATTTTCATATGTCTCTTGGCCTTCTGTATGCCCTGTTTTGAAAAGGGTCTATTTAGGTCCTCTTCCAATTTTTTTTTAATTTTGTTTTATTGCTTAAAGTATTACAAAGAGTATTACATTTGTTTCCTTTTTTTTTTACCTTGACATTTCCCCGGTCTCCCCTACCCCCCAGTGTCTTGGGTCCATTGGTATGCATACAAGTCCTTCGGTTGATCTCTTACCTCACCCCCAACCCTTCCCAGCCTTTCCGCTGTAGTTTGACAGTCTGTCTGACGTTGTTCTGCCTCTGTATCTATTTTTGTTCATCAATTTATAATGGTCTTTATTATCCATAAATGAGTGAGACCATGTGGTATTTTTCTTTCATTGACTGGCTTATTTCACTTAGCATAATGCTCTCCAGTCCCATCCATCCTGTTGCAAAAGGTAAGAATTCCTTCTTTTTTACAGAAGCATAATATTCCATTGTGTAGATGTACCACAGTTTTCTAAACCATTCATCTGCTGATACCTTTGCCCATTTTTTGATTCTATTGTTTATCTTCCTTTTGTTAAGAGGAATGAGTTCCCGGTAAATTTTGGATATTAAACCCGTATCAGAGATAATATTGGCAAATATGTTCTCCCATGCAGTGGGCTTTCTTGTTGTTTTGTTGATGGTTTCTTTTGCTGTGCAAAAGCTTTTTATTTTGATGTAGTCCCATTTGTTTATTTTCTCCTTAGTCTCCATTGCTCTAGGAGCTGTGTCAGTAAAGATATTGCTACAACATATGTATAATATTTTGCTGTCTATGGATTCTTCTAAGATTTTTATGGTTTCCCATCTTATGATTAAGTTCTTTATCCATTTTGAGTTTGATTTTGTGTATGGTGTAAGTTGGTGGTCTAGTTTCATTTTTTTTGCATGTATTTGTCCAATTTTACATACACCATTTATTGAAGAGACAGTCTTGACTCCATTGTATTCTCTTGCCTCCTTTTTAATTGAGCATAATGACTTGGGTCAATTTCTGGGTTCTCTTTTCTGTTCCATTGGTCTATATGTCTGTTCTTGTGCCAGTACCAGGCAGTTTTGAGAACAGTGGCTTTTTCATATAGCTTGATACCTGGTATTGTGATCCCTCCTACTTCGTTCTTCTTTCTCGGGATTCCTGCAGCTATTTGCAGTCTGTTTTTATTCCACATGAGTTTTTAAAGAGTTTATTCTGGTTCTGTGAAATATGCCGTTGATATTTTAAGGGATATTGCATTGAATGTATAAATTGCTTTGGGTAGTATGGACATTTAATGATGTTGAGTCTACCAATTCATTAACACAGTACATTCTTCCGCTTGTTTATGTCTTCCTCTGTCACTTTTTTTCAAAGTCTTCTAGTTTTCAGAGTACAGGTCTTTTACCTCCTTAATTAACAGATAATGTCTATGTATCTTAATTTTTTTGGTGCAATGATAAATGGGATATGTTTTTTTGTTTTGTTTCTCTATGTGTGAGTTCATTATTGGTTTATAAAAAAAGCCATGGATTTCTGGGTATTAATTTCGTATTTTGCCTCATTGCCAAATTCATTTATTAAGTCTAGTAGGTTGTTTTTTTTTATGGAGTATAGGGTTTTATATGTGCAATATCATGTCTTCTGCAATAAGGACAGTTTTACTTCTTCTTTTCCATTCTGGATGCCTTTTATTTCTTCTTCTTGTCTCATCGCTATGGCTAGAATGTCCAGAACTCTTTCGAATAGGAGTGGTGAAAGTGGGCATCCCTGTCTTGTTCCTGTTCTTAGGGGAAATAGTTTTAGTTTTAGCTCATTGAGTCTGATGTTGCCTGTAGGTTTGTCATAGAAGGCTTTTATTATGTTGAGGTGTGATCCTTCTATTCCCACTTTATGAGAGTTTTTATCAAGAAAGTGTGTCAGGCCGAACCAGTTTGGCTCAGTGGCTAGAGCGTCAGCCTGTGGATTGAAGGATCCCAGGTTCGATTCCAGTCAAGGGCATGTACCTTAGTTGCGGGCACATCCCCAGTGGGGGGCGTGCAGGAGGCAGCTTATTGATCTCTCTCATCGATGTTTCTGGCTCTCTATCCCTCTCCCTTCTTCTCTGTAAAAAATCAATAAAATATTAAAAAAAAAGAAGTGTGTCGGATTTTGTCAGGTGCTTTTTCTGCATCGATTGATATGATTATATGATTTGTGTCTCTCAATTTGTTTATGTAATGTGTCACATTTATTGATTTGTGGATATTGAACTATGCTTGCATCCCTGGAATAAATCCCACTTAGTCATGGTGTAGGATCTTTCTAATGTAATGCTGAATCCAATTTTCTAGAATTTTGTTGAGATTTTAGCATCTATGTTCATCAGGAATATCGGCATGTAATTGTTTTTCTTTGTAGTGTCTTTATCTGTTTTTGGGATTACGGTAATGCTGACTTCATCAAAAGAGTTTGGAAGTGTTCCTTTCTCTTGAGTTTTTTGAACTAGGCTGAGGAGGATATGTTTTAGTTCTTCTTTGAATGCTTGATATAACTCCCCTGTGTAGCCTTCTGCCCCAGGGCTTTTATTTGCTGGAAGTTTTTTTTAATTACTGCTTCAATTTCCTCCATAGTAATAGTCCTATTCACATTTTTATTCTTCCTGATTGAGTTCTGGAAGGTTGTATTTTTCTAGGAATATGTCCATTATTTCTAGGTTGATCAGTTTATTGTAATAGAGTTGTTCATAGTATTTTTTTAAAAATCCTAAGTATTTCTGTAGGTTCTGTTGTTATTTCACCTCTTTCATTTCTAATTTTGTTTATTTGGGTCCTCTCTCTTTGCTTCTTGGTGACCCTGGCTAGAGGTTCATCAATCTTGTTTATCCTTTCAAAGAACCAGCTATTGGTTCTATTATCTTTTATATTGTGTTTTTGGTCTATATGTCATTTATTTCCACTCTGATTGTTATTATTTCCTTCCTTCTGCTCACTCTGGACTTTTCTTGTTGCTCTTTAATTATTTAAGTTGTAGAGTTAGATGACTTATTATCAGTTTTTCTTTTTTTGTTTGTTTGTTTTTTTGAGGTAGGCTTGTAATGCTATGAATTTCCCTCTCAGGACTACTTTAACTGTGTTCCATAGATTTTGGATTGTTATTTTTTCATTGTCATTTGTTTCCAGGATGTTTTTATTTTCTTATTTGATCTCTTTGGTACCCCAATTATTTTTAATAATGTGCTATTTAACCTCCAAGTGTTTGAATTTTGTGTTTTTATTGTAGTTGATTTCTAATATTATGCCATTGTGTTCTGCGAAGATGATTGATATGATTTCAATCTACTTGAACTTGATGATACTTTGCCCGTGTCCCAATATGCGATCTATCTTTGAAAATGTCCCATGTGCACTTGAGAAGAATTTATATTCTGTCGCTTTGGGGTGAAATGTTTTGAAGATGTGGATTAGCTCCATTTTATCTAGTGAGTTGTTCAGGATTGCTATTTTTGTGTTGATTTTTTTTGTCAAGAAAATTTATCTAGTGATTTCAATGGGTACTAAAGTCCCTTACTATGATTGCATTGCTGTCTATCTCATCCTTGATATCTTCCAGAAGTTTTTTAAATGTATTTTGATGTTCCTGCATTGGGTGCATATGTGTTTACCAGGGTTATATCTTCTTGTTGTATCGGTCCCTTTAGTATTATAAAGTGGCCTTCCTTATCTCTTTTTATGACCAGACTATATTTTGCCAGATATAAGTATGGCTACTCCAGCTTTTTTTCATTTCCATTTGCATTAAAAATATTTTTCCATCCCTTCACTTTCAGTCTTTGAGTCTCTTGTTTTGAAGTGAGTCTCTTGCAGACAGCATATATATATGTCATATTTTCTTATCCATTCCGCCACTTGATGTCTTTTGATTGGAGCATTTAATCCATTTATGTTTAAACTTATTATTGATAGGTATTTGTTTTCAGCCATTTTTATACTTTATGTCCATGTTCCTTCTTCTCTTTCTACTTCTTTTTACAACAGTCGCTTTAGCATTTCTTGCATTGCTATCTTGGTAGTGATAAACTTCCTTAGACTGATTTTTGTTCATATTTTTGTTTGTTTGTTTGTTTGTTTTTTGGTCTGGGAAGTTCCTGATTTCCACTTCAATTTTGAATGATAGCCTTGCTGGAGAGAGTATTCTTGGTTCCAGTCCCTTGCTTTGCATCACTTTGTATACTTCATTGTATTCACTTCTGGCCTGATGTGTTTCTGTTAAGAAATCATTTTATAATATAATAAGAGATCTCTTGTAGGTAACTCTGTCTCTCTCTTGCAGCCTTTAGATTATTTCTTTGTCATTAATGTTTTCCATTTTAATTAAGAGGTGTCTTGGTTGAGTCTTTTTGGGTTCTTCTTGTTTGGGACTGTCTGTACTTGTGTGGCTTTTTTCTTCCCCAAGTCAGGGAAATTTTCTGTCATTATTTCTTCAAATAGTTTTCTAATTCTTTCCCCTCTTCTTGTACTTCTGGAACCCCTATTATACAGTTGTTACTTCGTTTCATGTTGTCCCAAAGCTCCCTTAGACTCTCTTCCTATTTTCTAATTTTTTTCTCAAATTGTTGTTCAAACTCGGTGTTTTTTCTGCCCTGTTTTCTAACTCACTAATTCAGTTCTCTGCTTCTTCTAGTCTATTGTTGAAACCTTACATTGTCTTTTTTATTGTAGCTATATCATTCTTCATTTCCTCTTAATTCTTACATAAGTTGTTGATTTTTCTCATCCAGCCAGTTTATGAACTGTATGAACCTTATCCTGAATTCTTTTTCTAACATATTTCATGCTGCTGTTTCATTTAGTTCCTTTTCTGGCTAGTCTTCCTTTTTTTTCCTTTAGGGGTTGTGTCTTTGTCTCCTCATTTTTGCTCTCACTGAATGGTTTAGGCACTAAGTAGAGTGGGGCCTCTGGCTGAAATGGTGGGTCTTGTGGGAGGGTCATGCACTCTGAGACTCATCAGAGGGCCTAGGTGATGGGTAGTGTGGGGCCTGTGTCTGAAAAAGTGGGGTCGGCAGGAGAATTATGCACTCTGAGACTCACTGGAAGGCCCAGGCACTGGGGATCATGGGGCCTGTGGCTGAAATGGCAGTTTGGCTGGAGGGGAGCACACTTTGGGGCTCGCAGGATCCTGTGGCTGAAGAGGCTGGAGTCCTGGTGCCTGTAGCTCTGCAGATGAGGTAGCAGTTCTTTGGCTGAAGTGGCTGCAGTGTCTGATATGGTGTCTGAGGCCAGTCTGGGTAGTGGTGAGGCTGGGCTCCTAGTCACAGTAGCTCTCCACTTCAAGATGGCTTTGTCTCTGTGCCAAAGCTGGTTGCCTCTGGAGTGCTTGCAGTGGTAGCAGGGGCTCCCCATCTAGTGAGCCTGGTCTTCCAGCCCCCAAGACTCCTGCAGGATCTAACTCTCTCTCTCTCTCTCTCTCTCTTTCTCTCTCTCTCTCTCACACACACACCACATGTCCACACACTCCCCTTTTGCTCCCTCACTCACTCACACTGTCTCCCTTACTGCTGTCTTACCTGTTGCCATCTTGACTCCCCTCTATACCGTGTCTTTTATATTTCCATATACACTTTATAATCAGGTTTTTTTATACCTACCAAATAACCTGGATTTGAGTGAGAGTAGATTGTATTTATAGATCAAGTTGAAAAGAACTGATATCCTGACTATATTGAGTCCTTTTATCTGTGTACATGGAGCATCTCTCCATTTATTTAGATCTTTTTTAAAAATTTCTTTCATCAGACATTTGTTAGTTTTGTCTTATAGATCACACTCTTTACACTGCACACATTTTTTTTGGTTTGTACCTAAATATTGTTTTTTGATGTTAATATAAATTAGTATTGTTATTTAAATTTCATGTTCTAATTGTTCATTGCTGGGATATAAGAACACAATTGACTTTTGTATATAAACCTAGTATCCTACAACCTTGCTATAATCACTCATTTCTAAGAGAGTTTTATTTGGTTGATTCTAGTTAAGGGGAGGTGGGGGATACAAGAGCAACCAAAGTACTTGTATGCATGAATATGAGTATAACCAATTGACACAGACAGTTGGGGGGTGAAGGCATGTGCTGGGGGGTGGGTGAGGCCAGGGAGAAGTCTATGGGGGGAAAGGGAGACTTATGTAATACTTTAAACAATAAAAAATTTAAAAAGCAACAAATGGCCAAACAAAAAAACCTCATAGCCACAGTTAATAGCTATGGTGGATATCAGAGGGGAAGAGAGGTGGGGGTGGTTGAAGACAATAAAAATGGTCAATGTATACACTGGGTGGTCTGATTATTATGACCACCTGACGTTTGTAGGCAAATTAGCTATAACTTCACGCTGAAGTTGCTAGAGGGCCAGACCATTATAAATAGGGAAGCAGGTTGTTTACCACGACAGTAGAAGTGATTTTTTTCTGAAGATATGATTATACACTATTTATATGATTATACACTTTTCCTTCTCTAGCCTGTTCATGTATGTTATGGATGAAATTAATTGTATTTCAAATGTTGAACAAGTCTTGTATTGCTGGAATAAATACCATTTGGTTGTAGTATATAATTCTTTTTGTACATTGATGGATCAACATAATTTAACAGCCTTTGAAAGTGGAATATATTTGTATGTGAGTGGCCAGATTATTATGACCACCCCATCAGTAATTCGTTGGGCCACCTTTTGCCTTCAATACTGCAGCAATTCTTCTTGACATTGACTCCACAAGATGTTGAAAGGTGATGCGAGGAATCTGACACCATGCCTGATGAATAGAACTGTCCTGTTCTGTGAGATTTGATGGTTGTGGAACCAGCTGCCTGATGGCTCTTTTAATTTCGTCCCACAAATACTCAATTAGATTGAGATCTGGTGATTGTAGGGGCCACCTAAGCAAGGTAAAGTCTCCCTCATGTTCTTGAAACCACCCCTGCACAATACAAGCACCATGGCATGGCGCATTGTCTTGTTGGAAGAAGCCATCTCCATTGGGATACACCATCAACATGATAGGATGAACTTGATCAGCAATGATACTTAGGTATGTTGTGCTATTCAAACGTTGTCCCACATGAATTAAAGGGCCCAAATCATGCCAGTAAAACATGCCCCAAACCATAACACTGCCCCCAGCAGCTTGAAGGGTTGTACTCATGCATGTGGGGTGGATGCTTTCATGCTCTTTCCTCCAAATTCTCACTCTGCCATCTGCATGATGCAACTGGAAATGTGATTCATCAGACCACATGACTTTTTTCCCCAATGCTTGACTGTCCAATCCTTGTGTTCTCGTGCAAATTGGAGACGTTTTATCTTGGTAACTACAGACAGCAACGGTGTTCGAACAGGCCTTCGGCTGTTTTGCTGATACTTGCTCCATGGGTCCAAGTGCCAACAATCATCCCACGTTCAAAGGCTGTTAAATCACCTTGTTTACACATATCTTCAGAAAAAAAACACTTCTACTGTCGTGGTAAACAACCTGCTTTCCTATTTATAATGGTCTGGCCCTCTAGCAACTTCAGGGTGAAATTATAGCTAATTTGCCTACAAACGTCAGGTGGTCATAATAATCTGGCCACTCAGTTTAAGTGGTAACAAAAGAAGGTTTGGGATGCTGAGCACATAATGCAATATACAGATGATGTATTATAGAATTATACACTTGAAACATATAATTTTATTAAGCAATGTCACCCTAATAATTTAATTAAAATGTATAATGTCAGCTATAGGTTTTTTGGTATCTTTTGTTTATAAAACTGAGGAATTCCATTTTCAAATTAGCTTGCTAAAAGTTTTTATCATAAAAGGTTATTAGATTTTTGTCAAATGCTTTTTTTTCACCTATTTATATGATTATACACTTTTCCTTCTCTAGCCTGTTCATGTATGTCATGGATGAAATTAATTGTATTTCAAATGTTGAACAAGTCTTGTATTGCTGGAATAAATACCATTTGGTTGTAGTATATAATTCTTTTTGTACATTGATGGATCAAAATTGTTAATATTTGTTGAGGATTTCTGCATCTATGTCCATGAGAGATACTGGTATGTACTTTTCCTTTTTTGGTCTTTGTCTTGTTTTAGTAGTAGGGTTATGTTGGCCTTATAAATCAGATTAGAAAATATTCCATCTACTATTTTCTGGAAGAGATTATAGGTAATTGGTACATTTCTTCATTAAATATTTGGTAGATTTCACCAGTGAACCCATCTGGGCCTGGAGCTTTCTGTTTTGGAGAGTTAACTATTAATTCAAATATATATATATATTCTCCTACTAGCTTTTATATATTGCATTCCAAAGCCTTCTCACTTGTAAACAAAGATGGTCCCTTCAAATTACAATGGAAATGGAAAGGAGCTTTTATGTTGGGGAAGGGAGTCTATATCTACTTCTTTAAAAAGTTTTAATAGTTTTCTCTAACACCCTGATGCACCCAACCAAGACTTTGGGGCCAACACTGGACCAAAGAACAGTAAGCAGATACATTAATTCAGTGGCTTCATTTAACAGATGAGGCAACTGACTCATATGACATGCTCTAGCTTGAACCCATGTTTGCTAATGCCAAATCTATTGTTCTTTCTGTAATACACACTGTACTACCATAATACACACTGCTATTGCAGCACCCTCCCCAAAATATCCATATACACAGTGACTAGGTTTCCAGACTTTTCAGTATCAGTCACACTTGCATCTCAGGCAGTATGTAACACTTAGTAGGTACTCATTATTTAATTGAATGATACATGTGTTTGGTTTACTGCATGTGAAGGAGCAGAAATAAAAGATCTGAGTAATAAATGGTGGAACCCAGGAAACTCAAAATCAGTTATTCATGGAATTGGTTTTTTTTTATTTTTTTATTGATTAAGGTATTACATATGTGTCCTCATCTCCCCATTACCCCCACAACTCCCCCACTCATGCCCTCACCTCCCTGTTGTCTGTGTCCATTGGTTAGGCTTGTATGCATGCATACAAGTCTTTTGGTTTATCTCTCCCCCTTACCCCCACCCTCCCCTACCTTCCCTCTGAGGTTTGACAGTCTGATCGATGCTTCTCTGTTTCTGGATCTGTTTTTGTTCATCAGTTTATGTTGTTCATTATTGGAATTGGTTTTTAAACAAGATTATAAAATAATTCTATAAGAGTAAGCTCTATCAAGAGGAAGAAATATATATAAAAATAGCTTTAAAATTTTTGAAAATAAGAAAAATTCAATATATTTTCTTCTCCAGACAGAGTAAAATAACTATTGCAAGTTATAAATTGAATCATTATTGAACCACTGGAAAACTGCATTTCTTCATAATTAGGATTATTTTTTAGAAAACTATAATTACAGAAGGCTTGTCTCAGGAAAAAAATGCCTTTTTAATAAATGTTAGACTTAAAGGATAAAATGGGGAGAAATGTGAGTTGGCCATAAATAATATACATTAGTATGTAAATGACTGTTCTAGCATCATCTTGTGCCATTCATATAGCTCTTACTTTAAAATGGTCTATAATAGTCTTGGCAGAAACAAATCAAAGTAAACGTAACCTAAACTTCAATTTGGGGAAGTATGTGCAATGAAAATAACATTGAATTGAGCCTTAGGACACATGGGTTCTAGGCCTAGCTTTGACATTTATATGTTACCTTAAGAAGTCCATTTCTCATCTAAGCCTCAGTTTTCTCATCTGTAAAATGTTCTTAAAAACTTCTAAGGATCATTGTAATGATCAAGTGAAATAACAAATGAAATTTATCAACTGTTCTACAAATTAGAAATGACAAAATGGCTATAGGGAGAGTAGCCTCATTTGCTTCATCCAAGCTCAATTATCAAAGCGGAATCAAAGGGTTCTATTATGAAATCCAAGGATTGCCCATAATAGCTACATTGAGTACCTATAATAGGGGATGTGGTAGAAGTAGGTCTACAGTTGTGAGTATAGAAAACACAGTTTATTCTTTTTTTTTTCTTTTTTAAAATATATTTTATTGATTTTTTACAGAGAGAAAGGAGAGGGATAGTTAGAAACATTGATGACAGAGGAACATCGATCAGCTGCCTCCTGCACACCCCCTACTGGGGATGTGCCCACAACCAAGGTACATGCCCTTGACTGGAATCGAACCCAGGACTGTTCAGTCTGAAGGCCGATGCTCTGAAACACAGTTTATTCTTGTATTATTAATTTTAATTAGCATGTTATTTTCCATACATATAACTCTAACCTACTTTGCCCCATCCTATATGCAAGGCATTTCATTGTTTATTAAATTTATTTGGGTGACATTGGTTAATAAATGTATATAAATTTCAAGTGTACAATTCTATGACACATCATCTGTATGTTATATTGTGTGTTTACTACCCAAAGTCAAATCTCCTTGATCACCATGTGTTTGATGTCCTTTACCCTTAAAAACCTCTCCTAACCCTATTTCTGGTAACAACCATAATGTTGTCTGTGTCAATGAGGGTTTTTTTGTTTGTTACTTTGTTGTTTTCAGTTTTATATCCCACATATTAGTGAAATCATATGGTTCTTGACCTTTTCTGTCTGACTTATTATGCTTAACACAATATTCTCAAGATCTATAAATGTTGGAGCAAATAGCAGTATTTCATCTTTACTTATGGCTGAGTAGTATTCCATTGTACATATGTACCACATCTTTATCCCATCATATATTGAGGGACACTCAGTTATTTCCATGTCTTGGCCACCATGAAACATAAAGGTACCAATGTATTTATGAATAAACATTTTTTAAAATTTCAGATAGATACCCAGAAGATGCTTGCTGAGTCATATAGAATCTCTATTAATTTTTTGAGGAAACTACATACTTTTTCATAGTGGCTGTACCAGTTTACATCCCCACCAGCACTGTATGAGGGTATGAGACTTATGAGGGTTCTTTTTTGCCCACAACCTCTCCACCAGTTGTTATTATTGTCTCATTTATAATAGACATTTTAACAGGTATGAGGTAGTATCTCATTGTAGCTTTAATTTGCATTTTCCTAATCGCTAGTTAAGTGGAGCATCTTCTTGGGAGAAGTGTTGGTTCAGGACCTCTGACAATTTTTAATTGGATTATTTTGTTGTTGTTGATATGTATGTCTTTATATATTTTGGATATTAACCCCTTATCAAAGGTGTTGTTTGCAAATATATTTTCTTATTGAGTTTTTTGCTTTTGCTTTGTTGGTAGCTTTCCTTTTTTTTTTCTGTGAAAAACACCAAGGCTCATAAGTTTAGTACTTATGTTTTCTTCTATGTAATTTATTGTTTTAGGTCTTATATTTAGGTCTTTGATCCATTTTAAGTTAGTTTTTGTTTATGGTGACAAATAGCAGTCTAGTTTTACTTTTTGCATGTCTTTCCTATTTTCCCAGCACCATTTTTTGAAGAGGTGTTCTTTTCTCTGTTGTTTGTTTGTAGCTCATTTTCAAAGATTATTTGCCCATCTACATGCCAATTTATTTCTGGGCTCTCAATTCTGTTCCATTGGTCTGTGTGATGGTTTTTCTACTGAAACCATGCTGTTTTGATTGTTGTTGCTTTGTACTATAATTTTTAGTCATGGAATGTGAAATCATTGTTCTTTTTTTTTTTTTTATCAGGATTGCTTTCGCTGTTTGGGGTGTTTGTGGTTCCATACAAATGTGAATTTTTAAATTCTATTTATTTAAAAAAGTGACATTAAAATTTCAGTGGGGAGTACATTAAATCTGTTTATTTTGTTTGGGTAATATGGACATTATAACCATGTTTATTCTTCCAATCCATGAACATAGATTATATTTCTATTTTTTGTGTCTTTCTCAGTTTTTTAAAAATAATCTCTTATAGTTTTCAGTGTATAGGACCTTCACATCCTTTGTTAAGCTTATTCCTACATATTTTATTCTTTTTGTTTCAACTGCAATGTTTACTCTATTTGTTTATTTCTAATAGTTTTTTGGTGGAGTCTTTAGGGTTTTCTATATTAAAAATCATATCTTCTGCAACAAGTGACAATTTTACTTCTTCATTCTCAATTTAAAAGCTTTTTACTTCTTTCTTTGCCTGATTGTTCTGGCTAGGACTTCCAGTACTATTAAATAACAGTGGTGAGAGTGAGCATCCTTATCCTTGTCTTGTTCCTGATCTTTGAGGAAAAGCTCTCAGTTTTCACCACTGAGTATGATATTACCTAGGGTTTGTCATATATGGCCTTTATTATGTTGAGGTACTTTCCCTCTATACTCATTTTATTGTGCATTTTTAAATTTTTATTGATTTCAGAGAGGAAGGGAGAGGGGAGAGATAGAAACATCAATGATGAGAGAGAATCATTGATCAGCTGCCTCCTGCATTGGGGAATGAGCCCACAATCCAGGCATGTGCCCTTGACTGGAATCAAACCCGGGACTTTTCAGTCCACAGGCTGATGCTCTAGCCACTGAACCAAACCACCTAGGGCTATTGAGTATTTTAATCATAAATGAATGTTGCATTTTGTCAAATGCTTTCCCCACATTTGTTGATATGATTTTTATCTTTAATGTTGTAAACAAGATATATAATATTGATTTACTTATTTATGAAGAACCACCCTTGTGTTCGACTTGATCATGATATATTATCTTTTTAATGTATTGTTGCATTCAATTTGCTAGTATTTTGTTCAGAATTTTTGTGTCTGTATTCATCTGAGATATTAAAATGTAGTTCTCTTTTTTGTGTGTTATCCTCATCAGGTTTTGATATTAGGGCTATGTTGACCTCATAAAATATGTTAGAAAGTATTGCATCTTCTTCAATTTTTTTGGAAGAGTGAGAAGGGTAGGTATTAAATCTACTTTGAATGTTTGGTAGAATTCATTAAGTAAGCCCTCTGGTACTGGACTTTTACTTTTTGGAAGATTTTGATGTTTATTTCAATTTTCTCACTGTTGATTGGTCTATTTAGATTTCCCAGTTTTCCATGATTCATTCTAGGAAGGTTATATATTTCTAAGAACTTGTTCATTTTTTCTAGGTTATTGAATTGGATGGCTATGACTTTCATAGTATTCTTGTATGATCCTTTGTATTTCTGCAGTGTCCATTGTTAACTTCATTTCTGATTTTGTTTATTTGAGTCTTTTCTCTTTTTTCCTTAATGAATTTAGCCATAGGTTTGTCAGTTTTATTAAGTTTTTCAAAGCTCTCTATTGTATTAATTTTTTATTGTCTTTTTGCTTTCTAGTCATTAAATTCTGCTCAAATTTTTTAAAAATTAATATTAGGAAATCCGGCTTTAAAAATATTTTATTGATTTTTAGAGAGAGAAAGGGAGAGAGAGGGAGGGAGAGAGAGAGAAACATCAATATGAGAGTGAAACAATGATTGGATGCCTTCTGCACAATCTGTATTGGGGACTGAACCTGCAACTCGGGCACGTGGCTTGAATGGAAATTGCATTGGTACACAGGATCACAACCAAGCAACTGAGCCACACTGGCCAGGAATTTGCTCTAATTTTTATTATTTCCTCCCTTATGCTGTATTTGGGCTTCATATGTTCTTGTTATTCTAGTTCTTTAAGATATAATGTGGCTTTAGGTTATTTTTCTTGTTTTATGAGATAGGCCTGTAATGATATAAACTTCCTTCTTATTACCACTTTTGCTGCGTCCTAACATTTTTATATTTCATATTGTCATTCTCATTTGTCTCTATGTATTGTTCTATGTCTTTTGTTATTTCATCTTTAACCTAGTCATTTTTTAGTAGCATGTTGTTTAATCCCCACATACTTATGGGTGTGTTTCTTTAGCTTCTTTTTTTGCAGTTGATTTCCAATTTCAGGGTATTGTGGCTGGACAACATGCTTGGTATGATTTCTATCTTCTTAAATTTGTTGAGGTTAGTTTTCTGTTCCAACATATGGCCTATCATTGAGAATGTCCCATGTGCACTAGAAAATAATGTATAATCTAATGTTCTGGGATGAAAGCCTCTGTAAATGTCGATTACATCCATTTGGTCTTATGTATCATTTAATATATCTTTATTGATTTTCTATTTGGATTATTTAACCACAGGTATTTATGGGTATTTAGATAACCTACTGTAATTGTGTGTTTTTTTTCAGTTGCTACCTTTAGGCCTGTTAGTAGTTGCTATATATATTTTGGTGCTTCATGACTGGGTGCATAAACTAGTATATTGAGAAGTGTTATGTCTTTTTTTAATATTTTTAAAATATATTTTTATTGATTTCAGAGAGGAAGAGAGAGAAAGAAAAATCAATGATGAGAGGGAATCATTGATTGGCTGCCTCATGCACGCCCCCTACTGGGGACCAAGCTCTCAACCCGAGCATGTGTCCTTGACCAGAATCAAACCGGAGACCCTTGAGTCCACAGGCCAATGCTCTATACACTGAGCCAAACCGGCTAGGACTGTTCTGTGTTCTTGATGTAGTGTTCCCTTTGTTATTATAAAATGTTCATCTTTGTCTCTTGTTACCTTTTAAAATCTTGAAATCTATTTTGTTACATGTAAGTATGGCTATATCCACTGTTCTCTGGATGCCATTTTCTTGGAGAATCATTTCCACCCTTCTCTTTGAGTTTATATTTGTCCTTGCAGCTGAGATGTGTCTCTTGAATGCAGCATATGGTTGAGTTTTTTGTGTGTTTTTTTGTTTTTGTTTTTGTTTTTTATCCAAGCTCTTACTTTGTGCCTTTCTATTGGTGAGTTCAGTCCATATACATTTAGGGAAATTATTGATGTATGAGGATTTCCTATATCTATTTTATCTTTTGTTTTCTGGTAGATCTGTATCTCCATTGTTTATTTCCCCTTGTGTTTCTGTTAGTTGTTTCAGTTTTTTTAATATATTTTTAATTAAGATATTACATATGTGTCCTTATCCCCACGTTACCCCCTAACCCCCTCACCCCCCCGCTCATGCCCTCACCCTCCCCCATTGTCCGTATCCATTGGGTTAGGCCAATATGCTTGCATATAAGTCCTTTGGTTGATCTTGCCCTCTTACCCCCACACTCCCCTACCTTCCCTCCAAGGCCCGACAGTCCAATCAATGCCTCTCCGTCTCTGGATCAGTCCTTGTTCATCAGTTTATGTTGTTCATTATATTCCACAAATGAGTGAGATCATGTGGTTTTTATCCGCTCTCCAGTTCCATCCATGCTGTGGCAAATGGTAAGAGTTCCTTTTTCTTCTTCCTCTTCTTAAAGAATACCTTTCAGCATTTCATATAATGCTGGTTTGGTGGTGATGAACTCCTTTAGCTTTTTCTTATCTGTGAAGCTCTTTATCTGACCTTCTATTCTGAATGATAGCTTTGCTGGATAAAGTAATCTTGGTAGTAGGTTCTTGCTGTTCATCACTTTGAATATTTCTTGCCACTCTCTTCTGTCTTGCATGGTTTCTGTTGAGAAATCAGCTGACAATATCTTGCCCTCTCTCTTCTTCTGGTACCCCTATAATTCTGATGTTGGTACGCTTGAAGTTGTCCCAGAGGCTCCTTACACTATCTTCATATTTTTGGATTCTTTTTTCTTTTTCGGTTGGGTATTTTTTGTTTCTTTGTATTTCAAATCTTTGACTTGATTCTTAGGATCCTCTTGTCTGCTGTTGGATCTCTGTATATTATTCTTTATTTCAGTCAGTGTATGCTTAATTTCTAGTTGGTCTTTTTTCATATCCTCAAGGGTCTCACTAAATTTATCAGCGGTTTCCATAAAATTCTTGAAAAACCTTATAAAGGTGGCCTTGAACTCTATATCCAGTCATTTGCTTTCCTCCATTTCTGTCATTTGTGACCTGTTTCTTTGTCTCCACATTTTTTATGCTTCCCTGTGTTGGTAGAGTGGTTTTGTGTGCTAGGTGTCCTGTAGGGCCCAGTGGCTCAGCCTCCCCAGTTACCTGAGGTGGACACTCTTGGTGCACCCCCTTGTGGGCTTTGTGCACAGTCTTGTTGTAGTTATGCCTTGATTGTTGTAGGATCCCTGGGAGGAATTGACCTCCAGGCCAATTGGCAGTGAGAATCAGCTGTGTCTGCAGTGGGAGAACTTCTGTTCTGAAGACACCCTTCTGGGGCAAGACTTGCTTCAGTGGGGCTTTGGTGCTCACTGAGTCTTCCCCCTGAGTGTGTCCCTTATGGATCTGAGGAGTTGTAATCCGGATGGTCCCCCTCTGACCACTGGGTACACTGGCTCTTGGATCTAAGGAGGAGCTAATTTAGCCTCTTCCTGAGGTTATCCAGCAGGAGCTAAGAAGAGAACTGCAGATTCCCCTTCCTGTTTTGGAGTTTGGAGGTGCCCAGATGAGGCCCAGCTGTGAAGCAATGCAAGCTGCTGTGGGGCCTTGGGCCTTCTCTTGGAAGTTCTGGGTCTGTCTGGCCCAGCTGCAATTTGTTAGGTAATTTTCAGGTTGCAAAGGGCCAGGGCATTCATATGCAAAAGCCTCTGCTGCAGCCTGGGTGGGGCAGGGTCTCAGGGAATCAAAGGGCAGAGCAAGCAGCTATGGCTGGTCCTCAGCTCTGCCCTAAGGGGCTGCGCATCTCAGTGTCCTGATAATTGCTGCAAGCACCTCTGAGGGAAAGCTGCCCTCAAGTTCTGAGTTCTGCCTGCTGCCAGACAGTCCAGTTTCTCCCCGTATGAGTCCTGGTTCCCCAGAGACTTCGTGGAACCAGATTTCAGAGCAGTCGGGAGCTTGTGACTCCCTCCCGATTCTAAAAGACAGCCACATCCTCAGGTACCAGCCCCTTTCTGTGTGCGAGCCTCGTACCTCTGCACTTTACTTCCGCAGCTCCTCTGCATCTGTGTGCTTTTCTCTTTCCTTCTAGTTGTAGAATTTCCTCTCAGCCAGCCTTCCTGTAGTTCTGGATGATGTCCGTTTTGTCTTTTCGTTGTATTTTTGAAGTTGTTGTGGGAGGCAGCAATTTCCCGGTGTTTACCTATGCCGCCATCTTAGTTTCCTCAGTTGTTTTAGTTTTTAATATTCTATGATTTTTCCTCTTTTTTTAAAGTTGTGTGTCTCAATTTTGGATATTTATTGTCTGTGTTTACTATTAGTTATATGCAAGAAAAATTTTCTTATATATATTAGGCCTTTTTTACTGAATGCATCTTATCTCCTTTCCCCTTTGCAAATTCAATGCCCCCCCTCCCCTTTTATGTTTTGTTGTCACAAATGATCCTTGTTTATGTTTTGCATTCATTTCTGAATTTCAGTAGCTATTGTGTTCTTCTCTCTTATTAAAATGTTTTTAACTTTTTTATCCTTTATGCTATATTTAAGTGTATAATACCCTATTCTGAGAAAGGGGTACAAGGTCCTGCCTCTGTCTGTTAGTCATCTTACTCATAGTTTTGAATCCTTTTGTCTTTTGTTTCTAGTAGAATAACTCCCTTAAATATTGCCTGTAATGGAGGTCTTCTGGTGGTAAATTCCTTTAACTTCTCTTTGTCTGCAAAAGTCTGTATTTCTCCTTTATATCTAAAGGATGACTTTATAGATATATTATTCTTAGCTGTTGATTTCTCTTTTTCAGTAGTTTGAATAGTTGGTTCCACTCTCTTCTGGATTGTATGGTTTCTGCTGAGAAATTTTATGATAATATAATGGGATTTCATTTACAGGTTACCATATTTACCCTGGCTGCCTTGATAATTTTTTATGTGTCATTAATTTTTGACAGTTATAATATAATGTGCCTTGAAGAGGCCTTTTAGAATTGACATAATTAGATGATCTGTTTTTTTTTCTTGGATCTGAGGATGTAGCTCTTTCCACAAGTTTGGGAAGTTTTCATTATTTATTTAAATAAGCTTTCTGTTGCTTTATCCCTCTCTTCTCCTTCTGGTACACCCATTATTCTTCCATTGCTCATTCTGGTGAAACTGGATAATTCTTGTAGAGTTCTCTCATTTATTTTTACTCTCATGTCTCTCTTCTTTCACCTGTATCATTTCTACATTTCTATCTTTGATATCACTAAGTCTTTCCTTCATCTGGCTGGCTGTTTTTTAAACTCATCAGTTCATTCTTCATCTCTTTTATTGAGTTCTTCACCGCCAGAATATCTTTTGGTTCCTTTTTAAAGTTTTGATCTCTTTGGCAAAGTACTCACTCATTTTGTTCATTAATTTTATTATTGAATTCATTAAACTGCTTTTCTGTGTTTTCTTGTATCTTGTTGAGCTATTTTTTCTTTTTTGAACTACAGTCTTGAATTCTCTTTCATTTAAATCAAATTTCCATGTCTTTAAATTTATTTTCTGGAGATTTTCCATTTTTTTCCTGGGCTGCCTCGTTACCTTGGTTATTCATGGTATCTGATGGTTTCCTTCTCTGTCTAGGCAGGGGATGAGATTATTTTCTTTTTTGACTGCACTTCTCCAGTAGTTTAATAAGCTTTTCTTTTATTTTCTAGTTGGTGGCAGTAAAGCACAAGTTTGTTGGTTTTTCTTGCACTGTTCTGGCTTCTGAGATCTCTGCTGGGTGGTGAAAAATGCCCTTTATTCCTTGGGGAGGTGGATGTTTCCTCTGTGACCAGGTCACCTTAGTCTCAGAGCACCACTTCCCATAGGGCAATATGCTGGCTGATGTGGTTCTGAACTTGTGAAATTCCAGCTCTTTTCCCTGCAACCAGACACTGCTGGAAATGCAGACACAATGGGTGGGTGCAGGGTGAGCTAGAAAAGGCCAGCTGATGCCTTTGTGGCTTTGTCTTCTGCCAGTCCTGAGCTGACTCACCTCTGTATCTCCACCACTGTCACTGGGACAAAGCACAGCATGCCCCTGCTGCTCAGGGAAAAAACACTTCTGTCACTCCAGTTCTCAGAGTTGCAGATACTGTTCTACAGCTTCTTCTGGAGCCTTCTACTAGCTCTAGGTGGTCAAAGGGAGGTGGCCTGGCTGCATGTATTTGTCTTTGTGCTTGGCAATGGGAGCCACTAGACAACCACAGTGGCATTTCTGTGCTCCACCTCTGCCCCTTTCAATGGGCTCAGCCACAACAAAGACCAACCATTCTTGCAAAAGAGCTCACTGTATCTCTTTGCTTTTCTGGATTATGGGGATATAGGTGGAAACCTGATTCCTCTCCTTTCCTGAGACCCACAGAGAGCTCTGTGCTTTGCCCATGGTGCTTGTCTCCAATCTTCTCCCTTCTCTCCTTCCCATCTTGCTCCAACTTGCCCACCTTCAGATGTTTCAATGTGTGGGTCCCTCATATATATTTGTGTGTTGAGTGGGAATCTTTTGTTGAATTATAGCTGTTCAAATTGTTATAACATTAAGGGGGAAGATCAAGGAATCCTCTCACACCACCTGACATCAGCATAAACCTTTATATACAGCATTGCTCTTAATATTTATAACATTTAATATTAACAACTAGATATGAAAAAATTATATTACCCAAGTTCTACAAATGAGAAAAATGAGGCACAGGAAAGAAGTAACAACATAGCCAGGGTCCCATCATAAGTATCAGAAACAGAATTTCAAAGCCAGGTGTTTTTAAACCCAAGGCTACACTTTTCTAACCCTTTGTAGTCCAGAGCACAACAGGACTTGCTCCATATATATATATATTAAATTTTATATCATAAGCCTGATATTCAAGGACTTATCAGATATGACTTACATTGTTCTCAAATCAAAATGGCGCATCCTTCCAAAACCACATTACAACTAAAATACAGAACAACCATCATTCACAACCATGTGAAATCTGGCTAATGAAAGCCATACAACTATAGAATTAAAAAAGAAAGCACATTGAGACTGGTAGGAGGGGCAAAACTGGCTGATCTGACAACCACATGTGGCGTGTTTTTATTTGGGAGGGATATCTTGGCTGAGGAGGCCTCCTGTGAGGAGCAAGGGGTCCCAGCCCCACACCAAAACTGTCAGCCCAGGGTTCAAGTGCCTGTAAGGAAGTCCCCATAACTTTGGGCTGTAAAAACCAGCAGAAATTATGGTTGAGGAAGCTAGAGACCCAGGCAGTTCCTCTTAAAGGGCTGGTGCACAGACTTGCGTGGACTCACTCCCTCTAAGCTCCAGCACTGGGGCAGCAGCTTGAAAGGATCCAGGGACATATGGAGAGGTACTAATGTGTATGCCATCAGGACAAGAACGGAGGAGGGTTCAGCTTTCTCCCAGATGAAAGTGCTGGCAGAGGTCGTTTTTCCTGTGCTGATAGCCCTCCCCGCCAACACACAGAGCTGACTGACAGTCACCATATCTGAGTCTCCAAAAACCTGGCCCACACTGTGTACCTGGCCCTGGTGATTTCCTGAGATCCCTCCTCACAGAATTTGGAGCCCCACCCAAGCTGTTTGCAGTGGCTTTCCCATATTAATGGCCTGTCCTAGCTTAGGGTCTCATTATTGATACCATTCCCTTATGTCTGGTGTTAAAACTTCAATTTACATATTTAGCATAATCCTAATATATAAAAATCCAGGGTCCGTAATGTCCAAAATGAGCAAAGGCTCAACCAAACACCAGGCTGCATGTGCAGCAGGTGGGGACTGGCGAGAGGGCTGAACTGCTGATCAGAGGCTGCCATGGCTGCTGGTGAGGCCTCAGTGGATCAGACCTGCTTCTCTCTCTGGGCCTCACCAGCAGCCGAGCCTCTCTCTCCAAGAGGTCAGCAGTTCAGTCTGCACGCCAGCAGCCTGGGTTGGCTGCTGATCAGCCCTGCCTTTCTGATCAGGCCTGGAAATAGGCCCAGAGATGCTGACTGGCATAGATACTGACCAATCAGAATCAAATCTGGGTGAACTGCGAGGAGCCAATGGCTGCCTAGGAGGTGAATCTTTTGACACTGACAGGCATAGAAACTGACCAATCAGAACTTAATCTGGGTGAACTGAGAAGGGAGAACCTAAGGTGGGGGCTGAGGAGGGTTTTTAAGGGCAATAGCTGTTTGGTGTAAGGTATAAGAAAGCTGTTCAATTTTTTAATGACTGGTTTGGCAGTATAGTGCATATGGCTGGCTATCAGTCCAGATATAGGGATTACATATTTTTGTCTGCCAAGAGCATCTCCTCATGCTGAAAAAGGCTTCCCCCCATTTAAGCAATCCTATCCTATATAATCTATCTATACTAATAAAAGGGTAATATGCTAATTAGACCGGGTTGACCGGCCATCTTCTGGATGTCCGACTTCCTTCTGGACAAAGCCATGGTGGTGGAGACCAAGGCAGATGCAGTTAGGGGCAATCAGGCTGGCAGGGGTGGGAAGTTGGGGGCAAGATCAGGCTGGCAGGGGAGGGCAGTTGGGGGTGAGATCAGGCTGGCAGGGGAGGGCAGTTAAGGGTGATCAGGCAGGCAGAGGCAATTAGGGGCAATCAGGCTGGCAGGGGAGAGCAGTAAGGGGCGAGATCAGGCTGCAGGCAGTTGGGGGCGAGATCAGGCCTACATGGGAAGGCAGTTGGGGGGTGAGATCAGGCAGGCAGGGGAGGGCAGTTAGGGGCGATGAGGCAGGCAGAGGCAGTTAGGGGCAATCAGGCCAGCAGGGGAGGGCTGTTGGGGGTGAGATCAGGCTGGCAAGGGAGGGCAGTTAGGGGTGATCAGGCAGGCAAGCAGAGGCAGTTAGGTTAGGAGTGATCAAACACGCAGGCAGAGGGTTTGGGGCCAATCAGGCAGGCAGGCAGGCAGAGGCAGTTAGGGGCGATCAGGCAGGCAGGCAGATGAGCCGTTAGGAGCCAGTGGTCCCAGATTGCAAGAGGGATGTCTGATTGTCGATTTAAGCCCGATCCCTGTGAGATCGGGCTTAAACTGACAGTCAGACATCCCCCAAAGGATCCCCAATTGGAGAGGGTGCAGGCTGGGCTGAGGGAACCCCCCCATGCACAAATTTCATGCACCAAGCCACTAGTCTTACAGATAAATCCATACTCTTCACCAGCTTCAGGTATTTACTTACAACTCTATTCCTTAGCCAGCTGCAGTTATAACATAGCCTAGATTGAGGAGACTAGCAGTAAGGGGTAAGTCTGAGTTCACGTGCTGTCAGAAAAAAATCTTCCATTCCTCTAAGCAAAGTGCTGTTACCTAGCCATCTCTTTGAGCCAGTGGGCTAATTAGATTCTTTAAATCACCCTCCCAAAATTTGCAAAGGAGACTAGCAGCATCATAAAACCAACTTCCCACTTTTGTGGCTTCCATGTAGCATAGTAATAGTATCCCCTTGTTCCTTACAAGATACCAGGATGCTGAAATTATAAATGATGTAGGAAGAAATCCTCTGTACTCCTTGCCCTTGCCTTCCACGCATCAAGAAAAATCTGTAAGTAGGCAGTTTGGGTGGAATGTGATAAATTCCCATCTGAAATTAAGAGAAGGGGAAATCTTTAAGGAGAATATTTATGTGGTTCTACTAATCCCCCCTTCAAATAAGATATTTAAGTCATAATTTGCTGAAAAATATTCTTCTATGATTTAGTGAAGATTATATAGAAGGCAGAATCAGACCCTGGGAGTAATTAAGATGTAGAGTTTCATGTTATCATTATTTCTAGCATTCAGCTTCAGTAAACAGTAACACAACTCAGAAGCAATTCTATTCAATATTAATCAATAACAATAACTCATTTAACACATAACATTATACATCAGATCCAAACAACATCCAAGCAATTAAAATTATACACGTACATACATGCATACCAAATTAATATATAACTGCCACACTTTAATAACCTCTTTTAAAAATGTATTTAAGCAGGGGGCAGAGGCTGGGTAAAGGTGGGCAAAGGGGATAAATGGGGACATCTAGTGTCAACAATAAAAATAAAGTAAAACACTTTAAAAAGTATTTAAATAGAAGTTCTTTGTTAGCTCCTTAAAGTAAAATAGATCTATATCAACTTATTTAGGACCTTTTTTTAAGATTGTTTTAGGGAGAAAGGAAGAGAGAGAAAAACATCGATCAGCGGCTTCTTGCACACCCCTTACCAGGGATTGAGCCCACAACTCAGGCATGTACCCTTACCAGGAATCGAACCTGCCACCTTCCAGTGCACAGAATGATGCTCAACCAAGCCGCACTTGACAGGGCCCAGTTATTTAGCATCTTTAATCTTCACTGTGTTTAATATTTCATATTCTTTGTGTTCTTCTTTATTGATTAAGGTATTACATATGTGTCCTTATCCTCCCATTGCCCCCACACATCCCCACTCATGCCCTCACCCTCCTGTTGTCTGTGTCCATTGGTTAGACTTATATGCATGCATACAAGTCCTTTGGTTGATCTTTCCCCCTTACCCCCACCCTCCCCTACCTTCCCTCTGAGGTTTGACAGTGTGATCAATGCTTCTCGGTCTCTGGATCTGTTTCTTTTTTTTATCAGTTTATGTTGTTCATTATATTCCACAAATGAGTAAGATCATGTGATATTTATCTTTCTCTGACTGGCTTATTTCATTTAGCATATGCTCTCCGGTTCCATCCATGCTGTTGCAAATGGTAAGAATTCCTTCTTTTTTTACCGCAGTGTAGTATTCCATTGTGTAGATGTAGCACAGTTTTTTAATCCACTCATCTGTTGATGGACACTTAGGCTGTTTCCAAATCTTAGCTACTGTAAATTGTGCTGCTATGAACATAGGGGTGCATATCCTTTCTGATTGGTGTTTCTAGTTTCTTGGGATATATTCCTAGAAGTGGTATCACTGGGTCAAATGGCAGTTCCATGTTTAGTTTTTTGAAGAAACTCCATACTGTTCTCCAGAGTGGCTGAACCAGTGTACATTCCCACCAGCAGTGCATGAGGGTTCCTTTTTCTCCTCATCCTTGCCACCATTTATCATTTTTAAAAAATTTTCTTTATTGATTAAGTTATTACATATGTGTCCTTATCCCAGCATTAAACCCCCATCTCCCCCTCTCATGTCCTCACCCCCCCCCCCGTTGTCTGTGTCCATTGGTTAGGACTATATGCTTACATATAATTCCTTTGGTTTATCTCTCCCCTTTACCCTCACCCTCCCTACCTTTCCTCTGAGGTTTGATGGTCTGATTGATGTTGTTGGTGATAGCCATTCTGACAGGTGTGAGATGGTACCTCATTGTCGTTTTGATTTGCATCTCTCAGATGATTAGTGACTTTGAGCATGTTTTTATATGTCTCTTGGCCTTCCTTATGTCCTCTTTCAAAAAGTATCTATTTAGATCCTTTGCCAATTTTTTATTGGGTTTTTTATTGTCCTTTTTTTAAGTTGTATGAGTTCCCCATAAAAGTTGGAGATTAAAACCTTATTGGAGATAACATTGGCAAATGTTCTCCCATGCAGTGGACTTTCTTGTTGTTTTGTTGATGGTTTCTTTTGCTGTACAGAGTTTTTTATTTGTATGTAGTCCCATTTGTTTATTTTCTCTTTAGTTTCCATTGCCCTAGGAGCAGCTCCCCTCTGGCTAGGGAAGCTCACTTTCCACTGAAAACTGAAGACTGTGTTTCTTTCACTGGAGCTGAAACACCAAAGATGAATAGCTGGAGAAAAGCTGAGCAGACTATCACAGGAATGAGTGGAGCTGACTAGAGCAGGTGTAGCATGTAGAGCAGATCAGAGTAGTCTAGCGAGAGAGAGGCTTTGCCTCAGAGCTGCCTCACCCCAGAGCCACCTCACATCCACGCTGTTCTTACAGCCTTGCTATATCACAATTAAGCTGTTTGCACTTCTTCATCACACCCCAAATTGGGCATTGCTGTTGGCACTGATTAACATCAATGACTATCAGTTGACACTGAAAAATGTCTAGAACTAAGGCCACTATTTTATTTCTGTAAAAGGCATGATCATTTTAGGATTTCAAATATAAGAGACTGAGAGCCATTCCTGTGCCCTAAATGTATTGAGATAGTAAATGTAATCTTTATTACATCTTTTGGTCTTGCTAATAATACCCTATTCCCTCATTGTCACAGAGTTAGGTTAAGGCAAGAGTTTTCTAGCTACTCTCTCTCCACAAAACATGTTCTACACTGCTATCAAAACACTATCTTGAAAAATACCCCTTTGCATATCTCCTCTTCTCCCTACTGAAAAATCATCAGTGGTTCCCCACTGCTCAAAGTGACTCCTTAGCCTGGTATTAAGGTACTACATAATCTAAACCTAGTGCATTTCAACATCTTCTACCACTACTACTTAATTTAAATTCGTGCCCCCTAAGCAAACTGTTATACATACTGTCCACTCCCATATTCCAGTATTTCCATTTCTGTCTTTGCACCTTAACACACCATTCATTAACCACATAACAAATTCAATTATTTTCCATGTTTAAGTTCTAGTTTTCCTTTGCAATTCTGTTTACAGCCTACTTTTTCCAAAAAGTTTTCTGCAACTACCCTAGCTCACAATGACTTCTTTCTTCCTTTTTACATTTATTTATTAATTTAGTTTCTAGCTTTGAAATATTATATACACTGAGTGGCCAGATGATTATTACCACCTGAAGTTTGTAGGCAAATTAGCTATAACTTCACGCTGAAGTTGCTAGAGGGCCAGACCATTATAATTGTCTGAATAGCACAGCATACCTAAGTATCATTGTTGATCAAGTTCATCCTATCATGTTGATGTCGTATCAGATGTATCATTGCCAAATATGTTCCTCCATACTGTCAGCTCCCTTTTCGTTTTTTTTGATGGCTTATTTTGCTGTGCAGAAATTTGGTTTTTTTTAATGTAGTCTCATTTGTTTATTTTCTCCTTAGTTTCCTTTGCCCTAGGACAGTGGTCAGCAAACTCATTAGTCAACAGAGCCAAATATTAACAGCACAACGATTGAAATTTCTTTTGAGAGCCAAATTTTTTAAATTTAAACTATATAGTATATAGGTAGATACATTGTTATTAACTTAATTAGGGTACTCCTAAGGCTTAGGAAGAGCCACACTCAAGGGGCCAAAGAGCTGCATGTGGCTCGCGAGCCGCAGTTTGCAGACCACTTCTAGGAGATGTATCCCGTAAACATACTGGTACGAGAGATGTCGGAGATTTTGCTACCTATGGTTTCTTCTCGAATTTTTAGGGTTTCCCCATTTACATTTAAGTCCTTTATCCATTTTGAGTATATTCTTGTGTGTGGTGTAAGTTGGTGGTCTAGTTTCATTTTTTTTGCATGTACCTGTTCAATTTTCCCAACACCATTTATTGAAGAGACTGTCTTGACTCCATTGTATGCTTTTGTCTCCTTGGTCAAATATTAATTGAACATAATGGCTTAGGTCAATTTCTGGGGTCTGTGTTCTGTTCCAAGCTGTTTTGATTACAGCGGCTTTGTAGTATAACTTGAAATCTATTATTGTGATTCCTCCAACTGTGTTTTTCTTTCTCAAGAGTGCTGCAGCCATTTGGGTTCTTTTTTTATTCCATATAAATTTTTGGAGTATTTGTTCTACATCTGTGAAATATGCTGTGGGTATTTTAATACAGATTGAATTGAATCTGTAGGTTGCCTTGGGTAGCATGGACATTTTAATGATGTTGATTTTACCAGTCCATGAACACGGTATATTCTTTCATTTGTTTATATCTTCTATTTATTTTTCAATGTCCTGTAGTTTTCTGAGTACAGACTTTTTCCCCACTTGGTTAAGTTTATTCCTAAGTATCTTAATTTTTTTGTTGCAATGGTAAATGGGATTGTTTATTTAGTTTCTATTTCTGAGAATTCGTTATTGGTGTATAAAAAAGCCATGCAATTTTGGGTGCTGATTTTGTATCCTTCTAATTTGCCAAATTTATTTATCAATTTTAGTAGTTTTTTGGTGGAGTCTTTAGGGTTTTCTATGTTCAATATCACATCATCCATAATAATAAAAGCATAATATGCTAATTAGATCTAACGTCCTTCTGGACGTCCTTCTGGATGAAGCTGGGGCTGAGAGGGAAGCCCGAGTCCCGGGTGCCTGCTGGTGGCTGGAGGGAAGCCCAGGCCCTGGGTGCCGGAGGGAAGCCAGTGCCAGCAGCCAGGAGAAGGAAGGTCTACTCTTGCATGAATTTTGTACATTGGGCCTCTAGTCTGTGGATAATGAGAATTTTACTTCCTCCTTTCCAATTTGGATTCCTTTTATTTCTTCTTCTTATCTGATTGCTGTGGCTAGGACTTCCAGTACTATGTTGAATAAGAGTGGGGAAAGTGGAAATCCCTGTTTTGCTCATGTTCTTAGGGAAAATAGTTTTAGTTTTTGCCCATTGAGTATGATGTTGGCTATAGGTTTGTCATATATGGCCTTTATTATATTGAGATATGCTCTCTCTCTCTTCCCACTTTCCTGAGAGTTTCTATCAAAAATGAGTGTAGGATTTTGTTGAATGCTTTTTCTGTGTCTATTGATATGATCATGTGATTTTTGTCTTTTGATTTGTTTATGTGATGTATAACATTTATTGATTTGTGAATGGTGTACCATCCTTGCATCCCTGGAATGAATCCTATGCGGGCATTTTGTATGATCTTTTAAATATATTGCTGGATCTGATTTGCTAATATGTTTTTTTCTTGTTGATGCTTTTTAATTTTTTTATTATTTAAGGTATTACAAATGTGTCCTCATCCTCCCTATTAAACGCCCCTCCCCCCCCCCCCCGCACACTCATGCTCCCATCCCCCTGTTGTCCATGTCCATTGGTTTGGCTTATATGCGTGTATACAAGTCCTTCGGTTGATCTCTTCCCCTTACCCCCTCCCTCCCCTACTTGATTTGCTAATATTTTGTTGAGGATTTTAGCATCTATGTTCATCAGAGATATGGCCTGTAATTCTCTTTCTTTGCAGTGTCTTTATCTAGTTTGGAATTAGGATAATGCTGGCTTCATAAAAAGAGCTTGAAAGTGTTCCTTCCTCTTGGATTTTTTGGAATAGTTTGTGGAGTATAAGTGTTAGTTCTTCTTTGAATGTTTGTTAAAACTCCCCTGTGAAGCCATCTGGACCTGGGCTTTTGTGTGCTGGGAGTTTTTTGTTTTGTTTTGTTTTTATTTTTTTATTACTGCTTCTATTTCATCAGTTGTTACTGGCCTATTAAGATTTTCTGATTCTTCCTGATTCAGTTTTGGGATATTGTATTTTTCTAGGAATTCGTCCATTTCATCCACATTGTCCAGCTTGTTGGCATATAGTTATTCATAGTATTTTCTTACAATCCTTTGTAGTTCTGTGATGTCAGTAGTTACTTCTCCACTTTTGTTTCTGGTTTTATTTATTTGGGTCCTCTCTCTCTGTTTCGTGATGAGTCTGGCTAATGGTTCATCAATCTTGTTTATTCTTTCAAAGAACCAGCTCTTGGTTAAATTTATTTTTTTTGTATTGTTTTTGTAGTTTCTATGTCATTTATTTCTGCTCTGCTCTTTATTATTTTCTTTCTTCTACTTACTCTGGAGTTTTTTTGTTCTTTCTAGTTTTTTAAGTTGTAGGTTTAAATAGTTTATTGTTATTTTTGTTTGTTTGTTTTGTTTTGTTTTGTTTTTAGGTAGGTCTGTAGTGCTATGAACTTCTCTTTCAGGACTGGTTTTGCTGTGTCCCAGAGATTTTGGGTTGCTGTGTATTCATTTTTTTTTTCCAGGAAGTTTTTGGTTTCTTTCTTGATCTCGTTGGTAACCCATTCATTGTTTAGTAACATAGTATTTAGCCTCCATGTGTTGAATGTTTTTGAGTGTTGTTACTGTAGTTGATTTCTAGTTTTATTCCACTGTGATTTGAGAAGATGCTTGATATGATTACAATCTTTTTGAACTTGTAGAGACTTGTTTTGTGTGCTAACATGTGGTTTATCTTTGTGAATGATCCATGTGCACATGAGAAGAATGTATATTCTGCAGCTTTGAGGTGAAATGTTCTATGAATGTCAAATAAATCCATCTGATCCAGTGTGTCCTTTAGAGTCACTGTTTCCTTGTTAATTTTTTGTCTGGAATATCTATCCAGTGAAGTTGTTGGGGTGTTATACTCCTCTACTATGACTGTATTGTTGTCAATCTCTCCTTTAAAGTCCTCTAGAACTTTTTTTTAGAACTTTAAAAAATATATTTAGGTGCTCTTAAATCAGGAGCATATATATCTACCAGGGTTATATCCTCTTGTTAGATCGATCCCTTTACTATTATGTAGTAACCTTTGTTGTCTCTTGTGATGCTGTTCATTTTGATGACTATTTTGTCAGATATAAGTACAGTGGGGCCTTGACTTACGGGTTTAATTCATTCTGAGACCTAGCTCGTTAAGGAGCTTGTTAAGGAGCTCGTTAACTCAGATTACTCTATCAACTCAAGGCAAAAAATCGGCCGAGACAGCTGGTATCTCAAAAAAACTCGTTAGTCGGGACATTCTTAAGTCAAGGCCCCACTGTATTGCTACTCCAGCTTTTATTTTATTTTCTACTTGCATGGAAAATTGTTTTCCATCCATTCACCATCCTGTGTATGTCTTTGTTCTCAGGTGGGTCTCTAGTAGACAGCACAAGGGATAGAGAAAGAGAGATAGAAACATCAATGATGAGAAAGAATAATTCATTGGCCACCTCTTGCATTCCCCCCTGCTGGGGATTGAGCCCACAACCCAGGCATATGACCTTGACCAGAATTGAGCTTGGGACCCCCCAATCTGGAAGCTGATGCTCCATCCACTAAGCCAAACTAGTAAGGCAACCCTATGTCATTTTATGGGATTGTTTAATCCATTTACATTTAAGGTTATTATTGATAGGTACTTATTTATTGTCATTTTAATTCTGTATACCTAGGTTTCTCTCTCTATTTCTTCTTCTCAGTACACCAATCCATTTAGCATTTCTTGTAATGATGGGTTGGTGGTGATATACTCTTACTCTTTTTTTTTTTTTTTTTTTTTTTTTTGTCAGGAGGCTCTTTATTTCAGTCTATTTTCAATGATAGACTTGCAGGATATAGTAATCTTGGTTTCAGATCCTTGCTTTCCATTACCTTGAGGACTTCATGCTGTTCCCTTTTGGCCTGTAGAATTTCTGGTGAGAAATCAGGTGTCAGCCTTATGGGACCTCCTTTGTAGGTACCAGTTTGCTTTTCTCTTGCTTCTTTTAAGATTCTCTCTTTGTTTTTAATTTTTGGCATTTTAATTATGATGTGTCTGGGCATGGGCACATTTGGGTTTTTCTTACTTGGGGTTCTCTGTGCCTCCTGCACTTGTGTGACCTTTTCCTTTACCAGGTTAAGAAAGTTTTCTGCCATTATTTCTTCAAACACGTTCACTATCCTTTTCTCCCATTCTGCCTTTTCTGGCACATCTGCTATTCAAATGTTGTTACCTTTGATGTTGTCCCAGAGCTCCCTTAAGCTGTCCTCTAATTTTTAAATTCTTTTTCCTTTTTGGTTCTCTGATTGAGTGATGTTTTTCAATCCTGTCTTCTAATTCACTGATTTGATCCTTAGCTTCCTTTAATCTGCTACGTATTCCTTCTAATGTGTTCTGTATTTGTGCTATGTTATTCTTTATTTCTGTTTTCGTAGTTACTATATCTTTTCTCATGCTGTTGAGTATCTTTACCATCAGTATTTTGAACTCTATAGCAGATAAATTTCTTTTTTAAAATTATTTTTTAATATTTATTTATTTATTTATTTATTTATTTATTTATTTATTATTTAAAGTTTTACATATGTCTCCTTTTGCCCCTCTTCACCTCCCCCCAATCATTCCCACCCCAGGAAAGCCCCCACCGACCCAGTGTCTGTGTCCATTGGTGATGCTAAGATGCACGCATACAAGTCCTTTGGTTGCTGTCTAAAACACCCCTGTCATTTGTCTCTGGATCTATTCTTGTTCATCAAATTATGTTGATCATTATATTCCACATATGAGTGAGATCATGTGATATTTATCTTTCTCCAACTAGCTCATTTCACTTAGCATAATGCTCTCCTGGTCCATACATGCTGTTGCAAATGGTAAAAGTTCCTCCTTTTTTATAGTGGCATACTATTTCGTTGTGTAGATGTACCATAGTTTTTTAATCCACTCATCTTACGTTGTTTGCAAATCTTAGCTGTTATAAATTGTGCTGCTATGAACATAGGGGAGCATATATCCTTTCTGATTGGTGTTTCTGGTTTCTTGGGATGTAGTTCTGGAAGTGGAATTACTGGGTCCACTAGGAGTTCCATTTTTAACTATCTTCCACAGTGGCTGCACAAGTGTGCATTCCCACCAACAGTGCACAAGGTTTCCTTTTTCTCTACACCCTCTCCAGTACTTGTTGTTTGTTGATTTGTTGATGATAGCCATTCTGACAGGTGTGAGATGGTACCTCATTGTTGTTTTGATTTGCAACTCTCAGATGATTAGTGACTTTGAGCATGTTTTCATATGTCTCTCAGCCTTCTGCATGTCCTCTTTCAAAAAGTGTCTATTTGGTCACTTGCCCATTTTTTTTTTTTGATTGGATAATTTATCTTCCTTTTGTTAAGTTGTATGAGTTCTCTGTAAATTTTTTTTCTTTTTTTAATATAGTTTTTATTGATTAAGATATTACATATGTGTCCTTATCCCCAAGTTACCCCCTAACCCCCCCCCCCCCCCCCGCTCATGCCCTCACACCCCTGTTGTCCGTGTCCATTGGTTAGGCCTATATGCTTGCATATAAGTCCTTTGGTTGATCTTTCCCTCTTACTCCCACCCTCCCCTACCTTCCCTCCAAGGCCTGACAGTCCAGTCAATGCCTCTCCGTCTCTGGATCAGTCCTTGTTCATCAGTTTATGTTGTTCATTATATTCCACAAATGAGTGAGATCATGTGGTGTTTATCCTTCTCTGACTGGCTTATTTCACTTAGCATAATGCTCTCCAGTTCCATCCATGCTGTGGTAAATGGTAAGAGTTCCTTTTTCTTCTTCCTCTTCTTAAAGAATACCTTTCAGCATTTCATATAATGCTGGTTTGGTGGTGATGAACTCCTTTAGCTTTTTCTTATCTGTGAAGCTCTTTATCTGACCTTCTATTCTGAATGATAGCTTTGCTGGATAAAGTAATCTTGGTAGTAGGTTCTTGCTGTTCATCACTTTGTATATTTCTTGCCACTCTCTTCTGGCCTGCATGGTTTCTATTGAGAAATCAGCTGACAGTTGTATGGGTACTCCCTTGTAGGTAACTGACTGTCTTTCTCTTGCTGCTTTTAAGATTCTCTCTTTGTCTTTTGCTCTTGACATTTAATTATGATGTGTCTTGGTGTGGTCCTCTTTGGGTTCCTTTTGTTTGGGATTTTCTGCGCTTCCTGGACTTGTAATTCTATTTCTTTGACCAGGTAGGGGAAGTTTTCTGTCATTATTTCTTCAAATAGGTTTTCAATATCTTGCCCTCTCTCTTCTTCTGGTACCCCTATAATTCTGATGTTGGTATGCTTGAAGTTGTCCCAGAGGCTCTTTACACTATCTTCATATTTTTGGATTCTTTTTTCTTTTTCGGTTGGGTATTTTTTGTTTCTTCGTATTTCAAATCTTTGACTTGATTCTTGGGATCCTCTTGTCTGCTGTTGGATCTCTGTATATTATTTTTTATTTCAGTCAGTGTATGCTTAATTTCTAGTTTTTCTTTTTTCATATCCTCCAGGGTCTCACTAAATTTATCGGCGGTTTCCATAAAATTCTTGAAAAACCTTATAAACGTGGCCTTGAACTCTATATCCAGTCGTTTGCTTTCCTCCATTTCTGTCATTTGTGACCTGTTTCTTTGTCTCCACATTTTTTATGCTTCCCTGTGTTGGTAGAGTGGTTTTGTGTGCTAGGTGTCCTGTAGGGCCCAGTGGCTCAGCCTCCCCAGTTACCTGAGGTGGACACTCTTGGTGCACCCCCTTGTGGGCTTTGTGCACAGTCTTGTTGTAGTTATGCCTTGGTTGTTGTAGGATCACTGGGAGGAATTGACCTCCAGGCCAATTGGCAGTGAGAATCAGCTGTGTCTGCAGTGGGAGAACTTCTGTGCTGAAGACACCCTTCTGGGGCAAGACTTGCTTCAGTGGGGCTTTGGTGCTCACTGAGTCTTCCCCCTGAGTGTGTCCCTTATGGATCTGAGGAGTTGTAATCTGGATGGTCCCACTCTGACCACTGGGTACACTGGCTCTTGGATCTAAGGAGGTGCTAATTTAGCCTCTTCCTGAGGTTACCCAGCAGGAGCTAAGAAGAGAACTGCAGATTCCCGTTCCTGTTTTGGAGTTTGGAGGTGCCCAGATGAGGCCCAGCTGTGAAGCAATGCAAGCTGCTGTGGGGCCTTGGGCCTTCTCTTGGAAGTTCTGGGTCTGTCTGGCCCAGCTGCAATTTGTTAGGTAATTTTCAGGTTGCAAAGGGCCAGGGCATTCATATGCAAAAGCCTCTGCTACAGCCTGGGTGGGGCAGGGTCTCAGGGAATCAAAGGGCGGAGCAAGAAGCTATGGCGGATCCTCAGTCCTGCCCTAAGGGGCTGCGAGTCACAGTGTCCCAGTAATTGCTGAAAGCACCTCTGAGGGAAAGCTGCCCTCAAGTTCCGAGTTCTGCCTGCTGCCAGACAGTCCAGTTTCTCCCCATATGAGTCCTGGGTCCCCAGAGACTTCTTGGAACCGGAGTTCAGAACAGTCAGGAGCCTGTGACTCCCTCCCGATTCAAAAAGACAGCCATGTCCTCAGGTGCCCGCCCCTTTCCGCACTCGCTCGAGCCTCCATACCTCTGCACTTTACTTCCGCACCTCCTCTGAGTCTACGTGTGCTTTTCTTTTTCCTTCTAGTTGTAGAATTTCCACTCAGCCAGCCTTCCTGTAGTTCTGGATGATGTCCGTTTTGTCTTTTTGTTGTATTTTTGAAGTTGTTGTGTGAGGCAGCAATTTTCGGTTTTTACCTATGCCACCATCTTGGTTTCTCCGAGTTCTCTGTAAATTTAGGAGATTAAACCGTTATTTGAAATATCATTGGCAAATATGTTCTCCCATTCAGTGGGCATTCTTGTTGTTTTGTTGATGGTTTATTTTGCTATTCAAAAGCTTTTTATTTTGATGTAGTCCTATTTGTTTATTTTCTCCTTAGTTTCCATTGCCTTAGGACAGTGATGGCGAACTTATGACACACGTGTCAGAGGTGACACAGGAACTCATTTTTTTTGGTTGATTTTTCTTTCTTAAATGGAATTTAAATATATAAAATAAATATCAAAAATATAAGTCTTTGTTTTACTATGGTTGCAAATATAAAAAAATTTCTATATGTGACACGTCACCAGAGTTAAGTTAGGGTTTTTCAAAATGCTGACACGCCAAGATCAAAAGGTTCACCATCACTGCCCTAGGAGCTGTGTTGGTAAAAATATTGCTACAACATATGTCTGTTATTTTCCTGCCTATGGAGTCTTGTAGGATTTTTATGGTTTCCCATCTTGCATTTAAGTCCCTTAGCCATGTTGAGTTTGTTTTTGTGTATGATGTAAGTTGGTGATCTAGTTTCCTTTTTTTGGATGTATCTGACCAAATTTCCCAACACCATTTATTGAAGAGACTGTTTTGGCTCCAATGTATGCTCCTGCCTCCTTTGTCAAATATTAATTGAGCATAATGGCTTGGGTCGAGTCTTGTGCCAGTACTAGGCAGTTTTGAGAACTGTAGCTTGGTAATATAGCTTGATATCTGGAATTGTGATCCATTAATTTTGTTTTTCTTTCTCAGGAGAGCTATGGCTATTTTGGGTCTATTTTTATTCCAGATGAATTTTTAGAGAGTTTATTCTAGATCTTTGAAGTATGCCATTGGTATTTTAATGGGGATTGCCTCAAATCTGTAGATTGTTTCGGGTACTATGGACATTAATAATGTTGATTCTATCAATCCATGAGCATGGTATGTTCCTCCATTTTTTTTATGTCTTCCTCTATCTCTTTTTTCAATGTCCTATAGTTTTCCAACACAGGTCTTTTACGTACTTAGTTTTATTCCTAGGTATCTTAATTTGGGGGGGGGGGGCAAGGGTAAATGGGATTGTTTTGTGTGTGTGTGTGTTTTTTCATTTTGCTTTCTGTAAGTTCATTATTGGTTTTTAAAAAGGCCATAGAATTCTGGGTGCTATTTTTTTATCCTGCGACATTGCCAAATTAATTTATTAAGTCTAGCAGTTTTTTGATGGAGTCTTTGGCGTTTTCTATGTACAGTATCATGTCATCTGCAAATAAGGACAGTTCTACTTCTTCTTTTCCAATTTGGATGACTTTTATTTCTTCTTCTTGTCTTATCACTATGGCTAGCACTTCCAGTACTATACTGAGCAGGAGTGGTGAAAGTAGGCATCCCTGTCTTGTTCCTGTTCTTAGGGGAAGTGAGTTTAGTTTTTGCCCATTGAGTATGACGTTGGCTGTAGGTTTGTCCTATAAGGCTTTTATTATGTTGAGGTATGATCCCTCTATTCCCACTTTGCTGAGAGTTTTTATCAAGAAAGGGTGTTGGATTTTGTCAAACGCCTTTTCTGCATTGATTGATATGATTATGTGACTTTTGTCTCTCAATTTGTTTATGTGATGTATGACATTTATTGATTTGCAGAAATTGTACCATCCTTGCATTCCCAGAATAAATCCCACTTGGTCATGGTGTATGATCTTTGATATGTAATGCTGAATCTGATTTGCTAGAATTTTGTTGAGGATTTTAGCATCTATATTCATCAAGGATATTGGCCTGTAGTTCTCTTTTTTGTGGTATCTTTATCTGGCTTTGGGATTTGGGTAATGCTGGGTTCATAGAAAGAGCTTGGAAGTGTGCCTTCCTCTTGAATTTTTTTGGAATAGTCTGAGTAGGATAGGTTTTAGTTCTTCTTTGAATGCTTGGTAGAACTCCCCTATAAAGCCTTCCAGACCAGGCCTTTTGTTTGCTGGAATATTTTTGATCACTTCAATTTCTTTGGTAGTTATCAGCCTATTCAGGTTTTTTTATGCTTCCTGATTGACTTTTTGGAGCTTGTATTTTTCTTAGAGTATGTCCATTTTGTCCAGGTTTTCCATTGTGTTGGAATAGAGTTGGTCAAAGTATTTTTTCATAATGGTTTGTATTTCTGTTGAATAGGTTGTTGCTTCACCTGTTTCATTTCTGATTTTGTTTATTTGTGTCCTCTCTCTTTGCTTCTTGGTGAGCCTGGATAGAGGTTCATCAATCTTGTTTATCATTTCAAAGAGCCAGGTCTTGGTTTTGTTGATTTGTTGTATTTTATTTTGGTGTCTGTGTTGTTTATTTCCTCTATGATTTTTATTATTTCCTTCCTTCTACTTACGCTGGGGTTTTCTTGTTGCTCTCTTTCACTTTGAGTTGTAGGGTTAGATAATTTATTACCATGTTCTTGTTTTTTGAGGTAGACCTGTAGAGCTATAAACTTACCTCTCAAGACTGCTTTCACTCTGTCCCATAGATTTTGGATTGTTGTGTTTTCTTTGTCATTGTTGCCATGATGCTTTTTATTTCTTCTTTGATCTCTTTGATAATCCAATTGTTGTTTAATAGCATGCTATTTAGCCTCCAGGTGTTTGATTTTCTTTCCATTGCTTTTATTGTAGTTTATTTTTAATTTTATGCCATTGTGATCTGAGAAGATGTTTGTTATTATTTCTATCTTCATGAATTTGAAGAGACTTTGCCTGTGCCTCATTATGTGGTCTGTCTTTAAGAATGACCCATATGCACTTGAGAAGAATGTATATTCTGTGGCTTTGGGGGGAAATGTTCTGAAGATGTTAATTAAGTCCATCTGATCTAGTGTTATTTATGATTGATGTTTCTTTGTTGATTTTTTTGTTTATAGGATTTATCCAGTGGTGTTAGTGGCGTTTTAAAGCCCCTTACTATGACTGTATTGCTGTCAATCTCTCCCTTGATATTCTCCAGAGTTTTTTTTATGTATTTGGGTGGTCCTCTATCGGGTGCATATATGTTTACCAGAGTTATATCTTCTTGTTGAATTGCTCCCTTTATTATTATTAAGTGGGCTTCCTTATCTATTGTAATGGCCTTCACTTTGAAGTCTAATTTTTCACATATAGGTATTGCTACCTCAGCTTTTCTTTCATTTCCATTCTCCTGAAAAACCTTTTCCATCCCTTCACGATCACTCTGTGTGAGTCCTTTGTTCTCCTGTGGGTCTCCTGTAGACAGCAGATATATGGGTCATGTTTTCTTATCCACTCAGCTGCCCTATGTCACTTGATTGGGGCATTTACTCCATTTACATTTAAAGTTATTATTGATGGGTACTTGTTTGTCACCAGTTTTATTCTTTATGTCTGTGTCCTTCTTCCATTCCTATTTCTTCTTTTTACAGCAGTCCCTTTAGCATTTTTTGCATTGCTGATTTGGTGGTAATAAACACCCTTAGTCCATTTTTTTGTGTGAAACTCCCGATTTCACCCTCAACTTTAATTGATAGCCTTGCTAGGCACAGTTTTCTTGGATTCAGTCCTTTGTTTTGCATGAATTTGTATATGTAATTCCATTCCCTTCTGGCTTGATGTGTTTCTGTTGAGAAATCAGTTGATAGTCTGATGGGAGATCCCTTGTAGGTAACTTTCTGTCTCTCTCTGGAAGCCTTTAAGATTCTTACTTTGTCATTTGTGTTTGCCAGTTTAATTATAATGTGTCTTGGTGTCGCTCTCTTTGGGTTCATCTTGTTGGGACTCTGTGAACTTGTTGGACTTGTGTGAGTTTCTTCTTCTTCCTTATATCAGGGAAGTCTTATGTTATCATTTCTTCAAACAGGTTTTATATTCCTTTCTCAGTTTCCTCTCCTTCTGGCACCCCTATTATGTGGATGTTGTTTCGTTTTGTGTTGTCCCAAAGTTCCCTTAGGCTCTCCTTTTGTTTTTTTGGTTCTTTTTCTGTTGCTCCTCTACTTGCGCATTCTTTCCTAATTTGTCTTCTAGCTCACTGATGCAGTCCTCTGCTTCTTCTAGTCTACTGTTGATGCTTTATATTGTGGTCTTTATTGCAGTAATGTCATTCATTTCTTATCAGTTCTTCTTCATTTCCTCTTCATTCTTACACATATTGTTGAATTTGACTTCCATCCTTTTCAGTGTCCTTATGACCATTGCTCTGAATTCTTTCTCTGACTTATTGCTTGCCTCCATTTTGTTTACTTCCTTTTCCAGTGATTCCTCCTTTTCTTTCATATGGAGGCTTTCTTTGTCTCCCCATGTTCTCTCCTCTCAGGGTGTATGGTTATGTAT
The DNA here is from genome assembly GCF_014108235.1 of Myotis myotis. NCBI lineage: Eukaryota > Metazoa > Chordata > Mammalia > Chiroptera > Vespertilionidae > Myotis > Myotis myotis. The sequence goes on from NW_023416346.1 coordinate 89,774,535, forward strand.
CTCTCTCTCTCCTGTGTTGACTTTAAAGCAAAATATACAACATGACAAAACACAATGCACAGGGCTCCAAACAGAAATGTATTCATAATACCAATAACCCCAAGTAAAGGTGACCACCAGAGAAAAGAGAATTAGGGGAAAGTAAAGATTGCAATATGATATTGAGAAAAGGAAAAAATGTAATGGAGAAAAGAAAGAGAAGAAAAAGCAGCAGCAAAAAATATATGTATATGGGGAGGAAACTCTAAAAAAACAACAGCTAATCCAAAAAATGCAAACAACAAACAATCTGAGATGAATGCAAACAATAAACAACAACTAATCCAAACGATGCAAGCAACAAACACACAAATAACAAACACCCAGCTGAATTTGAGGAGGAGTTCTCTCTAGGTGATCTCTGACCTTTCCATCCATGGATTGCCTCACCAGCTGTGTTTAATTTGCTAATTCCGTATTGATGTTGTTCAATTCAGCTGTTCCTTCTACCTGCTCTGTGAGAAGGCACAGGGCTCATCTGCGTATTTGGTGCCGCTTTGTCTCCCCTTGGACAAACTATTTAAGAGCCCGTGGCTGGGGAGGCTGGAGTCTCAGTGTTCGTGGGTTCACAGCTGAGGCAGCTGGTCCCTGGGAAATGTGGTTGTAGAGTCCCTGGAGGTATCTGAGGTCTCCATGATTGAAGGTAAGACTGGGCTACCGTGGATCACAGCCACTTTCCCCTTCAAGATGTCATGGTTTCTGTGGCAGAGCCGGCCACTCCAGGAGAGATTCAGCAGTAGTAGAGGCTGCCCGGCCAGGGTAGCCTGGTCCACCAGTCCCCAACAGTCCTATGGAATACACCTTTCCCTCACTCACAAATACAGACACTCCCCACACGTCCACACACTCTCCTTTTGCTCTCTCACTCACACACTCTCTTGCAGCCTGCCATCCTGTTGGCCACCATATTCCAGTCTCTCTCAGATAAATTTCTTATCTCCATTTCATTGATCTCTTCTTCTGGAGAATTCTCTCGTTCTTTCATTTGTGGGTTATTTCTTTGTCTCCTCGTTTTGGCTGCCTGTTTGCGTTTGTTACTCTGTAGTAGGTCAATCTGCTATGCTTCTTAGTCTCTGGTGCTGGACGGTGTCAAATGCTGTTTCTAACTAATTAGATCAGGCAGAGACTTAAATCCTCCAGAGACCACCTCTGCCTATAGATTGAAAGGATTCTGTCTTGCCCCCAGGCAACTGTCCACAGAAGTGGCAACACTTTTTTATTTCAACAGGGTGAGGCAATTCCTTCTGCCTGGAGGTTAATTGTTATTCTCAGTCTATTAGTGGGTCTCAGAAACTTCACACTGTGGGGCAAGGTGTTTTCCAATACAATGGGTTAGCTATTTCCCTCCCCTTCCCCCTGACAAAGATGCCTCTATAGCAATTGTCTGCATGAGAAAGATCACCTCCGCATGGTGAGGGAATGACTCAGCACAGGAAACCAGGGTGACTGCTGTCTGAGCACCAACCCCAGAAACCCTGATCCTGGCTTCTCCTCACACAGCTTCCAGTCCAGTCTGCCAGAACACAAGGTGGGTGGCTCTACAGGGAATTTTGTGTGTTGGTCCTTTAAGCAGATGCTGGTATTTCCATCTGTCTCTCCCTGGCCGATAGCAATCCCACTGATTTTTACAGCCTGATGTTATGTGGGTACCCTTCTCAGTCCTGGTGTTCTCTGCTGGGAGGGCCCAGCTTGGGGATTAGACCCCAGAGTTCTCAGCAGCAATGCCCCACAGCTTTGATATCTCTCCAGAACTTCAGTTGCTGTCTATGGGAGCCCGGCCAGCCCTCCTACCAGTCTCTATGTGATCTCCACTTTCTATCCTAGGTTATCAGAGATCTCTCCATTGAGTCTTCCATTGATTATTCAAGAAGCTTTTCTTTATTTTAGCTGTTATTTCAGTTTGGTCCCAGGAGCATGTCCATAAGCATCCACTTACTCTGCTGCCATTTTTAATCTCTATCTCATTTTGATTTGCATTTCCCCAATTAGTGATGTTGAACACCCTCTCATATACCAATTGACCATTTTGTGTATATTCTTTCAAAAAATGTCTGCTCAGTTCTTCCATCTATTTTCAATTGGATTTTTTTCTTTGCTATCAAGTTGTGTAATTCCTTATATATTTTGTATATTAACTCCTTATCAAATATATAATTTTCAAATATTTTCCCTCATTTTGTAGGTTGCTTTTTCATATTATTGTCTCTCACAAAGACAATGACTATGTGTGCTATTTTTATTTAGAACAGAATTATCTGTGTTAAATTAAATGAAGGATACCTTTCAATCTTATAAATCTAAGGTAAGTTTTTCAATAGAAAATCAAGCCCAGTCAATATGAAAAGAAAAAAAGTAGTGGCTTTGTAGCTAATTTATTCAACCATTTCTTTTTTAATTCCCAAATGATTTACCTTATTTAAAATTAATAGATAACAAATAAGTAAACATTCTTTTATACTTAGAGATATAAAAATTGTTTTAAAAAGCTAGATTACCATTTTAGTGATTTATTAATAATCCTCCTGTTTTTGTGCAACCCTTTCACTTGGTAACACTTTCTTTAAAACCTTACCAGTAAACATAGATTCCTGAATTATTTATCCTTAACTCTGAAATTTCTTACTTTTATAGAAGGGATGACAATAAAATATCCATATCACAAGTAACTCTTTTTTTTCTAGCAGTAGACTTGGCAAGAAAATGGATCTCAGTATAGCATCTGCTGTGACTTATTAAACTATTCCAACAACATAAATGATGATGTAATAAAACCTGTGAGTATTAACATATTAAAACTGTTTTATAAAACTGTTTTATATAGATTTATTACACAATGCATTTTAATACACTTTAAAGTCCAGTTTGAAATCTGATTTATCCATTTAAATTTTTGATTCTTGTTCACCCTATTCTGTATTCATTTGTACCATTAAAATAGGAAAGTATATTTCATTCACTGGTGAGAAATTTTAAAAATTGAGAGATGCAGAGATTTTTTATTTTTAAAAATATATATTTTTATTGATTTCAGAGAGGAAGGGAAAAATAGAAACATCAATGATGAGAGAGAATCATTGATCGGCTACCTCCTGCACATACCCTACTGGAGATCGAGTCCACACTCCAAGCATGTGCCCTGACTGGGAATCGAAACATGACCTCCTGGTTCACAGGTTGATGCTCAACCACTGAACCACCATGGCTAGGCCAGAGATGTTTTATTTAGTCAAACTTCTAATCTAGGGAAAAGCCCTCAGTGAAAAAATAATGTTGGGACTAGAAAGCTAAAAAGAAATTCACTACATTAATTTGCTATTTTTAAAATATATCTTTATTGTTGAAAGTATTACAGATTTCTCCCTTTTTTTTTTTTTTACCTTATTGACTCCTTTCATTTTCCCCCAAGACTTCACCACACTATTGTCTGTGTCCATGGGTTATGCATATAAGTTCCTTAGTTAATCTCTTCCCATCCCACCCATTTCCCTCTGAAATTTGTCAGTCTGTTCCATGCTTCCATGCCTCTGGTTCTATTTTATTTATCAGTTTATTGCATTCATTAGATTCCACATATAAGTCAGATCATGTGATACTTGTCTTTCTCTGTCTCAAAGGGTAAGAGATCCTTCCATTTTTTACAGCTGCATAGTATCCCATGGTGTAAATGTACCACAGATTTTTTATCCATTCATCTACTGATGGGCACTTGGGCTGTTTCCAGATCTATTGTAAATAATGTTGCTATGATCATAAGAGTTCATATATTCTTTCTGACTGATGTTTCGAGATTCTTAGGGTATATTCCTAGAAGTGGGTTCACTGGGTCAAATGGCAATTCCATATTTACTTTTTTGAGGTAATTTAATACTGTTTTCCATAGTGACTGCAACAGTCTGAATTCCCACCAACAATGTACTAGAGTTCCCTTTTCTCTACATCCTTGTCACCAGTTGTTTGTTGATTTGTTGATGGTAGCCATACTGGCAGGTTTGAGGTGACACCTCACTATAGTTTTAATTTGCATCTCTCTGATAATTTGTGACTTTGAGCAGTTTTTTCATATCCTTCTTGGTCATCTGTATGTCCTCTTTTTTAATATTTTTTTATTAAGATATTACATATGTGTCCTTGTCCCCACGTTACCCTCTACCACCCCCCTCATGCCCTCACCCCCCCGTTGTCCGTGTCCATTGGTTAGGCCTATATGCTTGCATGTAAGTCCTTTGGTTGATCTTTCCCCCTTACCCCCACCCTCCCCTACCTTCCCTCCAAGGCCCGACAGTCCAATCAATGCCTCTCCGTCTCTGGATCAGTCCTTGTTCATCAGTTTATGTTGTTCATTATATTCCACAAATGAGTGAGATCAAGTGGTATTTATCCGCTCTCCAGTTCCATCCATGCTGTGGCAAATGGTAAGAGTTCCTTTTCTTCTTCCTCTTCTTAAAGAATACCTTTCAGCATTTCATATAATGCTGGTTTGGTGGTGATGAACTCCTTTAGCTTTTTCTTATCCATGAAGCTCTTTATCTGACCTTCTATTCTGAATGATAGCTTTGCTGGAGAAAGTAATCTTGGTAGTAGGTTCTTGCTGTTCATCACTTTGAATATTTCTTGCCACTCTCTTCTGGTCTGCATGGTTTCTGTTGAGAAATCAGCTGACAGTCGTATGGGTACTCCCTTGTAGGTAGCTGACTGTCTTTCTCTTGGCACTTTTAAGATTCTCTTTTTGTCTTTTGCACTTGGCATTTAATTATGATGTGTCTTGGTGTGGTCCTCTTTGGGTTCCTTTTGTTTGGGGTTCTCTGCGCTTCCTGGACCTGTAAGTCTATTTCTTTGACCAGGTAGGGGAAGTTTTCTGTCATTATTTCTTCAAATAGGTTTTCAATATCTTGCCCTCTCTCTTCTTCTGGTACCCCTATAATTCTGATGTTGGTATGCTTGAAGTTGTCCCAGAGGCTCCTTACACTATCTTCATATTTTTGGAATCTCTTTTCTTTTTTCTTTTTTGGTTGGGTATTTTTGGTTTCTTTGTATTTCAAATCTTTGACTTGATTCTTGGGATCCTCTTGTCTGCTGTTGGATCTCTGTAAATTATTCTTTATTTCAGTCAGTGTATGCTTAATTTCTAGTTGGTCCTTTTTCATGTCCTTCAGGGTCTCACTATACTTATTGAGGGACTCACTAAATTTATCGGCGGTTTCCATAAAATTCTTGAAAAACCTTATAAACATGGCCTTGAACTCTATATCCAGTCATTTGCTTTCCTCCATTTCTGCCATTTGTGACCTGTTTCTTTGTCTCCGCATTTTGGCTGCTTCCCTGTGTTGATAGAGTGGCTTTGTGTGCTAGGTGTCCTGTAGGGCCCAGTGTCTCAGCCTCCCCAGTTACCTAAGGTGGACACTCTTGGTGCACCCCCTTGTGGGCTTTGTGCACAGTCTTGTTGTAGTTATGCCTTGGTTGTTGTAGGATCACTGGGAGGAATTGACCTCCAGGCCAATTGGCAGTGAGAATCAGCTGTGTCTGCAGTGGGAGAACTTCTGTGCTGGAGGCACCCTTCTGGAGCAAGACTTGCTTCAGTGGGGCTTTAGTGCTCACTGAGACTGCCCCCTGAGTGTGTCCCTTATGGATCTGAGGAGTTGTGATCTGGATGGTCCCCCTCTGACCACTGGGTACAGTGGCTCTTGGATCTAAGGAGGTGCTAATTTAGCCTCTGCCTGAGGTTACACAGCAGGAGCTATGAAGAGAACTGCAGATTCTCCTTTCTTTTTTGGAGTTTGGAGGTGCCCTGATGAGGCTCAGCTGTGAAGCAATGCAAGCTGCTGTGGGGCCTTGGGCCTTCTCTTGGAAGTTCTGTGTCTGTCTGGCCTGGCTGCAGTTAGGTAATTATCAGGTTGCAAAGGGCCAGGGCATTCATATGCAAAAGCCTCTCCTGCAGCCTGGGTGGGGCGGGGTCTCAAGGAATCAAAGGGCGGAGCAAGCAGCTATGGCGGATCCTTAGCCCTGCCCTAAGGAGTCGCACGTCTCAGTGTCCCGGTAACGGCTGCAAGCACCTCTGAGGGAAAGCCGCCCTCAAGTTCGCCCGCTGCCAGACAGTCCAGTTTCTCCCCATATGAGTCGTGGGTCCCCAGAGACTTCCCGGAACCGGAGTTCAGAGCCGTCGGGAGCTTGTGACTCCCTCCGGATTGAAAAAGACAGCCGCTTCCTCAGGTGCCAGCCCCTTTCCACACGCTCGAGCCCCCGTACCTCTGCACTTTACTTCCGCAGCTCCTCTGGCTCTCAGTGTGCTTTTCTTTCCTTCTAGTTGTAGAATTTACACTCAGCCAGCCTTCCTGTAGTTCTGGATGATGTCCGTTTTGTGTTTTTGTTGTATTTTTCAATTGTTGTGGGAGGCAACAATTTCCCGGTGTTTATCTATGCCGCCATCTTAGTTTCTCTGTATGTCCTCATTGCGGAAGTGTCTAGGTATTTTTCCCATTTTTAATTGGGTTGCTTGTCTTCCTTTTGTTAAGTTGTATGAATTTGCTGTTTTTATTCTTAGTCTTTAACCATTATAAATGGACTCACAAGATTAGAAGAGTAATGTAACATCAGTGCTGTGGCTTAAGTCTTAAATTGCCAGTTCTTACTGAAGAAACCCCACACTATGCTAGTTATCACACAGTACATATAACATCAAGGTCTACCTTCCAGAAAATTAAGGCAAGACAACAAAATCTTCCTACACTCTATTTTATTAGGGTTTGTAAAGAGTATACTCCAAATTCTTTAAACAGTTTATATACCACAGGATCAGGAATACCTTAAAAGTCACCTTAAGTAACTCTCATGAAGAGTATGTTCACTACCTCCTGAATGTAGCCATCCCATTTCATGCTCACATATGTTTGAGACAAATTTTCTTTTCCTACAACTTCTGTCATATAATAGAAATCTAATTCCTCTTTCTTTTATGTTTAAAGATATATAACCACAGAAATCATGCCATCTCTTTCCAAGTCTTCTCTTATTAGGGTAAACAACCCACTTCTTTAATCTCTACTACAAATCCATTTTTCTAATAACTATACCTCTAATATTTTTAGTCCTAGATGATCTTACACAGTGAATACATTAACCTTCAGTTTCCATGCTTTAGTAGGAAATAATCTTTTGTTCTTTTAAGAAGGACAGTTTTCTGCCTTCTCTTCTTGTACCTCCCCCATTCTTTTCCTAACATTAATTATCTTCTATCTCTTCTCCCCTTTTCTTCTTCTCTATTTTTTTAACTGGTAATGATATAAAAACAAAGAATATTTAAATTATGTGTGATATTTAACTAGACTCCAGTTCTCAATTTAAAAAATCAGTTAAAAGATGGCAGCTGGCAGGATGGAGGTGAGGGAGAAGGTGTGAGCGAGTGAGGGGGTGAAAGGAGAATGTGTGGATGTGTGGTGTGTGTGTGTGTGTGTGTGTGTGTGTGTGTGTGTGAAGACAGTTAAATCTGGCAGGAGTAGCAGGGGCTGCCAGATCAGGCTCTCCTACACAGGGAGCACCTACCACCGCTGCAGACAGTCCCCAGGCCACGGGGCTTGGGCATGGAGCCCATGCCATCTTGAAGGGGAGAGCGGCCTCTTCTAGGAATTCATTAGCACCACCACCCAAACAGGCCTTGGACACTGCCTGTGACCCTGCTGGGAACACTTTTATCCAAACAAGAACATACTGCCCTGACAGTAGAAATTCTGAATTCCCCTTTCCTGGATACCTGCCCACAGACACCTTGGTCATGCAGATTCAGCGCCAGGGCCCCTCTGAGTGTGTGAGTGCGCTGCCCTGGCAAATGGACTGCAGGTGCCTGTGTGAGCCACCACTGGAAGCATGCGAATCCACCCAAGGGCCCAAGGCCCCAGGGAGTAGAAATTTGGACTTCCTCCACTCCAGCTGCCTACCCACAGACACCTCAGTCATAAGGCTTCAGCGCAAGGGCGTCTCTGAGTGCACCACCCTGGCAAATGGCCGCAGGGTACCTCTGTGAGCCGCCACTGGATGCATGCGAATCCAACCAAGGGCGTAGCAGCAAAAACTGCCTTCCCACTCCACAGCTGCTGAACTCTGGACTCTATAGTCATGCTTTTCCAGCGAGCAGGCCTTCTGAGCCCAAGGCCACAAAGGTGGCTCTTGGATGCCTTGTGAACCCCTGCTGCGCATGCTCTTATCAAAACAAGGGAGCACTTCCCCAGCAATAGAAATTCTGAATTCCTCCTTCCTGGATACCTGCCCACAGACAACTCGGTCCTGAGGCTTCAGCGCAAGGGCCACTCTGATTGTGTGAGTGCACCGCCCTGGCAAACAGACAGCAGGTGCTTCTGTGAGCTGCCACTGGGCATGTGCGAATCCAACCAAGGGCGCAAGCCCCCGACAGTAGAAATTCAGATTTCCCCCACTACCCACAGACATCTCAGTCAGCAGCTTCAGCACAAGGGCCTCGCTGATGGAACAGCCCTGGCAAATTGTCCTGGGGTACCTCTGTGAACCGCCACTGGGCACACACAAATCCAACCAAGGGCTCAAGACCCCAGCAGCAAAATCTGAGTCTTCCTACTCCACAGCTGCCGACCTCTAGACACCACAGTCATGCTTTTCCAGTGCCAAGGCCTCCTAAGCCAAGGCTTCAAAGGTGGCTTTTGGGTACCTCTGTGAGCCCTTGTTGGGCATGCTCATATCCAAAAAAGGAACACAGCCCCAGCAGTAGAAATTCGGACTTCCCCCACTCCTGGCTGCCTGCTTACAGACACCTCGGTCATATGGCTTCAGTGCAAGGGCCCCTCTGAGTGCGTGAGTGCGCCACCATGGCAAAAGGCCCCCAGGTGCCTCTGTGAGCCACCACTGGGCACAGCACACATCCAACCATGGGCACAAGGGTATGACACCAAAAACTGAGTCTTCCTACTCCACAGCTGCCAACCTCTAGATACCACAGTTGCGTTTTTCCAACACGCAGGCATCCTGAGCCCACTGCCCCAAAGGCGGCTCTTGGGTGCCTCTATGAACTCCCACTGGGTGCACTTGTATCCAAACAAGGGTGCACATCCCCGGCAATAGAAATTCGGACTTCCCCCCCTTCTGGTTGCCTGCCCACAGCCACCTTGGTCATGCAGATTCAGGGTGAGGGCCCCTCTGAGTGCCGACCTTCCAAACAGCTCCTGGGTGACTCTGTGAGCCGCCACTGGGCATACGTGAATTTATCCAAGGGCGCAGGGTCCTGGCAGCAAAAACTGAGTCTCCCCCCTCCATAGCTGCCAACCTCCAGACACCGCAGTCACACTTTTCTGGAGCATAGGCCTCCTGAGCCCCACCACCCTGACAGACAGCTCCTGGGTGCCTCTGTGAACCCCTGCTGGGCACTTGCAATTTCAACAAAGGGGGCAAGGCAGCAAAAATTAGGACATCCCCCTTCCCGGCTGCTAACCTCCAGACACTGCAGTTGTGCCTTTCCAGCACACAGGACTACTAAGCCCACTGCCCCTATAGGCGATTCCTGGGTGCCTTCTTGATCCCTGGCTGGGCATGCTCATATCCAACCAAGGGCACATGGCCCCAGAAGTAGAAATTCAGACTCTCCCCTTCCCGGCTTCCTACTCACAGACACCATGGTCATGTGGTTTCAGCACACAGGCCCCTGAGGCTACTGCCATAGCAGAGGATTCCCAGGTGCCTCTGTGAGCTGCCACTAGGTGCACTTGTATCCAAACAAGGGAAAAAGGCCCAAGCAGAAGAATCTCAGACTTCCACTTCCTCAGCTTCCAACCTCCAGTCACTGAAGTTTCACCTATCCAGCGCTCAAGACCCCTGAGCCTGCAGCCCTGGCAGGCAGCCCTCGAGTGCTTCTCTGAGACACTGCAAGGCACAACCCGGGCCACTGGCATCCAGTCCCTGTGGTAGTGCCACTTCAACACAAGGACCCACTGAACCCACTATCACAGCAGACAGCTCCTGGGCACCTCTGTAAGCAGCCATTGGGTGTGCATGTCCAACCAAGGACACACATCCCCTAAAGTAGAAACTGGGACTTCTCCCTGCACAGAGCCAGTGGCACAACACAATCACTCTGATCCAGCATATGGGCCTCACAAGCACACACCCATTGCAGATGGCCTCTGGATCCCTCTGTATGCTTCCACTGGGCATGTGCCTCTCCAACCAAAGGGGTACAGCTCCCTCATTAGGAACCAAGACATCCCCCTCCTGGCTAGCTACCTCTGGACAGCTTGGTGAGTTACTGAGGACTTGCCTCCCTGGACAAGGTCACATTGTTTCAGCCACAGACCCCAAAATTCCCACATCCCCAGCTGCTGGATCCTGAAACCCATTGTGATTCAGAGAGGGAAATCACTTTGGCCAGAGTCTCACTGCCTCAACCACAGACTATGAGACACCTGACCCCACTGTCATGGGCTCCAGGCCCTTCATAGTGAGTTGCAGAGTGACATTAATCCAACAATTGTCACACCACACTGGCCAAAGTCACAGTACCTGAGCCTCAGACCCTGAGACTCCTTCCTCTCAAGCTGTGGATTCTGGGAACCCACAGTGAGAACATATCAGTGATATCTCAGACAACCTTTTCCACAGGTGACAACCATGATCACATCCAAATCAGCTTACATAATGACACCGGGGATGAATTGCATTACCAATCCATGATGAGACTTCATCCACAAATAAGAAACTAACAATCAAGATCCAACTACATCAAGAGAACCTAAATAGCTCATGTAGGGAGCTCCGCTAGATCAACAAGCCCAGGAGACGTGAGAGACCGCACCTCTAGAACCACCCCCAAAAGACACTGGGTAGGAAAGCAGTTGGATCTAAGACACAGAAACAATTAAAAGGCTACAGCAAAAAATGGGGAGACAAAAAAACAATTCCAAATGGAAAGAAAAAGAGGAAACACCAGAAAGAGAATTAAATGAAATGGAGGCAAGTAACATGTCAGAGAAAGAATTCAGAATAATGATTATAAGGATGATCAAACGGCTGGATGACAAATACACACAACTCAATGAGAATCATAAAGAGCTGAAAGAGAATGTCACCAATATGAAAAGGAACCAAGAGGAAATGAACAATGACATAGTTTGAATAACGAACACAATGGAAGGCTTAAAGAGTACACTAGAAGAGGCTGAGGACTGCATCAGTGAATTAGAAGACAAGGTAGGAAAAAATACACAAACACAGCAGCAACTGGAAAAAAAACTTAAAAAGCAAAAGGAAAGCTGAAGGGAGCTTTGGGACAAGAAAAAATAAAACAAAATCTGCATAAAAGGAGTACCAGGAGGAGAGGAAGCAGAGCAAGGACTAGAAAACCTGTATAAAGAAATAATGTCAGAAAACTTCCTTAATACCTGAAAGGAAAAAAATCATGCAAGTCCAGAAAGCACATAGAGTCCCAAACAAGATGAACCCCAAAAGACTGACAACAAGACACATCATAATTAGATTGGCAAACACCAACAATGAAGTAAGAATATTAAAGGCTTCCAGAGAGAGACAGAGAGTTACCTACAAGGGATTTCCCATTAGAATATCAACTTATTTCTCAACAGAAACACACCAGGTAAGAAGAGAATTGAATGAAATATGCAAAGTCAGGAAAACCAGGGGAATGAATGCAAAAATACTATACCTATCAAGGATATCATTCAAAACTGAAGCTGGAATCAGGAGCTTCACAGACAAAAAAGGGCTAAGAGAGTTTATTACCACCAAGCCAGCAATGCAAGAAATGCTAAAGGGACTGCTGCAAAAAGAAGAAAGAGAAAGGCAAGAAGAAACACAAATATTAAGAATAAAAATGATGAAAAACAAGTACTTATCAATAATAACATTAAATTTAAATGGATTAAGTGCTCCAATCAAAAGACATAGGGTAACTGAATGGATAAGAAAACATCACCCATATATTTGCTTTCTGCAAGAGACCCACCTCAGAACAAAGGATTCACGCAGACTAATAGTGAAGGGATGCAAAAAACATTTTCTAGAAAATGGAAATGAGAAAAGGCTGGGGTTGTAATACTTATATCTGACAAAATAGACCTCAAAGTAAAGGTCATAACAAGAGAAATGGAAGGCTACTTCATAATACTAAAGGGAGCAATTCAACAAGAGGATATAACTCTGGTAAACATATATGCACCCAATACAGGGGACCCAAATACATAAAAATAATTCTGGAAGATATCAAGGGAGATATTGATACCAATACAATCATAGTAGGGGACTTTAATACCCCATTGACATCACTAGATAAATTCTCAAAACAAAAAATCAGCAAAGAAACAGCAATCCTAAATGACTTAATAGATCAGATGGTCTTAATTGACATCTTCATAACATTTCACCCAAAATCTACAGAATATACATTATTCTCAATTGCACACAGGACATTTTTAAAGATAGACCACATATTAGGACACATGCAAAGTCTCTTCAAATTCAAGAAGATAGAAATCATAACAAGCTTCTTCTCAGATCACAATGGCATAAAACTAGAAACCAATTACAATAAAAACAATGAAAAAAATCAAACACTTGGAGCATGCTATTAAACAATGATTCTATTTCCAAAGACATCAAAGAAGAAATAAAAAGTATCCTGGAAACAAATGACAATGAAAACACACCAATCCAAAATCTATGGGACACAATGAAAGCAGTCCTGAGAGGGAATTTCGCAGCTCTACAGGCGTACCTCAAAAAAAACAAAAACAAAAACAAAACAACAAAAAAAAACCAAGAACAAAATGGTAATAAATCATCTAACCTTGCAACTTAAAAAATTAGAACTAGACTAAAAAGAAAAGCCCACAGTAACCAGAGGAAGGAGTTAATAAAGATCAGGCAGAAATAAACGATATAAAGACAAAAAAAAAAAACACCAATACTAAAAGATCAGTGAAACCAAGAGCTGGTTCTTTGAAAGGATAAACAAGATTTATGAATCTCCAGCCAGGCTCACTAAGAAGCACAGAGAAAAAATGCAAATAAAGAAAATCAGAAATGAAAGAGGTGAAGTATCAAGTGACCCCACAGTTATACAAATGATTGCAAAAGAAATACTATAAACACCTCTACACAACAAACTGGACAACCTCTATGAAATGGACACACTCCTAGAAAAATACAAGCTTCCAAAAGTCAATTAGGAAGAATGAAAAAAAAAAAACCTGAATAGGCCCATAACTACTGATGAAATTGAAACAGTAATCAAAAAGCTTCCAGCAAACAAAAGCCCTGGACCACATGGCTTCACTGGAGAGTTTTAATGAATATTCAAAGAAGAACTAAAACCAATCCTTCCCAGACTATTCCAAAAAATTCAAGAGGAAAGCATACTTCCAAGCTCTTTCTATGAAGCTAGCATTACCCTAATCCCAAAACCAGATAAAGACACCACAAAGAAAGAGTATTACATGCCAATATTCCTGATAAACATAGATGCTAAAATCCTCAACAAAATTCTAGCAAACTGGATCCAGCATTACATTAGAAAGATCATACACCACGATCAAGTGGGATTTATTCCAGGGATGCAAGGCTGGTACAATATCCACAAATCAATAAATGTGATACATCACATAAACAAATTGAGAGGCAAAAAATCACATAATCATATCAATTAATACAGAAAAGACATTTGACAAAGTACAACACTCTTTTCTGATAAAAATGCTCAGGAAAGTGTGAATACAAGTATCATACCTCAACATAATAAAAGCCATATATGACGAGCCTACAGCCAACATCATACTCAATGGGCAAAAATAAAAAACATTTCCCCTAGAAACAGGAACAAGATGTTAATGCCCGCTTTTTACCACTCCTGTTCAACATAGTACTGGAAGTGCTAAGCACAGCGATCAGACAAGAAGAAATAAATGGCATCCAAATTGGAAAAGAAGTAACATTGTCATTATTCGCAGATGGCATGATACTGTACATAGAAAAGCCTAAAGACTCCATGAAAAAATTATTAGAATTAATAAATGAATTTGGCAATGTAGCAGGATACAAAATTAATGCTAAGAAATTTGTAGCATTTTTTTACACAAATAGTGAACTTACAGAGAGAGAGAGATTAAAAACAAAAACAATCACATTTACCATTGCACAAAAAAATTAAGATACCTAGGAATAAACTTAACTAAGGAGGTAAAAGACCTGTACACTGAAAACTATAAGACATTCAAAAAAAAGATAGAGGAAGACATAAAAAGATGGAAGAACATCTTTTGTTCATGGATTGGTAGAATCAACATCATTAAAATGTCCATACTACCCAAAGCAATCTATAAATTCAATGCACTTCCCATTAAAATACCAAAGGCATATTTCACAGACCTAGAAAGAACTCTCCAAATATTCATCTCAATAAAAAGAGACACTGAATAACTGCTGCAATCCTGAGAAAGAATAACAAAGTATGGGGGTGGGTGTTAATACCAGATATCAAGCTGCATTACAAAGCCATTGTTCTCAAAGCTGCTTGGTATTGGCACAAGAACAGATATATAGCCTAATGGAATAAAATAGAGAATCCAGAAATCAACCAAACCACTATGCTCAATTAATATTTGACAAAAGATGCAAGAACATAAAATGGAGTCAAGACTGTCTGTTCAAAAATGGTGATGGGAAAATTGGCAGATACAAGCAAAAAATGAAACCAGACCACCAACTTACATCATACACAAAAATAAACTCAAAATGGATAAATGACTTAAATGTAAGGTGAGAAACCACAAAAAAAAAACTGGAGGAATCCACAGGCAGCAAAATATCAGACATATTCTGAAGAAATTTCTTCACTGATACAGATCCTAGGGCAATGGAAACTAAAGAGAAAATATACAAATGGGACTACATCAAAACAAAATGCTTTTTCACAGCAAAGGCAACCATCAAAAAAACAACAAGAAAGCCCACTGCATGGGAAATCTTATTTGCTAATGTTATCTCTGATAAGGGTTAAATCTCCAACATTTACAGGAACTCATACAACTTAACCAAAGGAAGATAAACAACCCAATCAAAAAATGGGCAATGGACCTAAGTAGATACTTTTCGAAAGAGGACATAAGGAAGGCCAAGAGATATATGAAAACATGCTCAAAGTAACTAATCATCCAAGAGATGCAAGTCAATCTGACAATGAGGTACTATCTCACACTTGTCAGAATGGCTATCACCAACAAAGCAACAAATGACAAGTGCTGGCAAGGATGAGGAGAAAAACGAACCCTTCTGCACTGCTGGTGGGAATGCAGACTGGTGCAGACACTGTGGAAGACAGTATGGAGTTTCCTCAAAAAACTAAAAATGGAACTCCCATTTGATCCAGTTATCCCTCTTCTAGGACTATATCCCAAGAAACTAGAAACACCAATCAGAAAGGATATATGCACCCCTATGTTCATAGCAGCACAATTCACCATAGCTAAGATCTGGAAACAGCCTAAGTGCCCATCAGCAGATGAATGGATTAGAAAACTGTGGTACATCTACACAATGGAATACTATGCTGCAGTAAAAAAGAAGGAATTCTTACCATTTGCTGCAGCATGGATGGAGCTGGAGACCATTATGTTAAGTGAAATAAGTCAGCCAGAGAACAATAAATATCACATGATCTCACTCATTTGTGGATTATAATGCACATAAACTGATGGGGAAAAAACACATCTAGAGATCAGAATCATTCTTAAACCTCAGAGGGAAGTTAGGTGAATTTGGGGGTAAGGGGGAGAGATCAACCAAAGGACTTGTATGCATGTATGTAAGCATAACCAATGGACATAGACACAAAGTGGGTGAGGGCATGAACGGGAGTGTGGTGGTGAGGGTGGTAATGGGGGGATAAGGTCACATATGTAATACCTTAATCAATAAAGAAAAAATAAATAAAAATCACTTAAGTATGTTCTTGTGTAGGTTTTATGAGACACTTACATGTGGAATCTATAAAAGTCCAACTCAAACAAACAGAGAGTAGCATGGTGATTGCCATGGGCCAGCGAAGTAGTGAAAATGGAAAAATGTTTGTCCAAGCTACAAACTTAGTGTTAGAAAATGAATAAGTTCCAAGAATTGAAAGTACAGCATGATGGCTCAGCAGGTGTGGCTCAGCAGTTGGTCTTTGACCCATGAACCAAGAGTTTACAAGTTCGATTCCTGGTCAGGACACATACCTGGATTGCCGACTTGATCCCCAGTAGAGGGCCTGCAGGAGGCAGCCAATGGATCTCTCTCTCTCTCTCTCTCTCTCTCTCTCTCTCTCTCTCTCTCTCTAATATTTCTCTATCTCCCTTCCTCTCTCTAAAAAAAAATCAATAAGAAAACATATGAAGAGGGAAAGATGGTGACCAGCAGGAAGGTAGGGAGGGAGAGTGTGTGGGAGAGTGAGGGAGTGATAGAGGAGTGTGTGGACGTGTGTTGTGTGTGTGTGTGTGTGTGTGTAAGTTAGGAGAGCATTATCCATAAACTGGATGGATGAGAAAACCAACAACCTATGCAAGTTAGATCCTGCAGGTTTTCCTGGGACTGCCAGACTGGGCAGTCTTAAATGGAGGAGCCTCGCTGTCACCGCACGCACTCTGTGGCAGCCAGTGCTGGCACAGAAACCATGCCATCTTGAGGAACATCACTTATTGCAACTAGGATCCTAGCCTCACCACCACCCATTCTGGTCTCAGACACAAAAGGGGACCCTCCAGCCACTTGGGACAAAGACCTGCAACCACAGCTGCAGACTCACAGACACCGAGACTCCAGATATCCTGGCTGCATATTTCTGTGAGTTACAGTGCCCATCCCTCTCACCCTGGCCTGCTGCAGCAGCACAGGATTTGCTAGACATGATCTGCGCAAGCAGACCTCCTCCAGACACAGGATAGCTGCGTGACTTAACTTTGGCTCTGGGCACACACAAACACGGGAAGTCTGTTTCCTGTACACACACTTGTGAAACCAGGCATCCCACTCACACAGGGCAGCTGTGCCACCTGACTTTGACTGTGGGCACACGAACACAGGGAGTCTGTTTCCCACAGCACTCATGTGCATGGCCAGGCCTCCTGCCCACACAGGGCAGCTGTGCCACCTGACTTAGACTATGGGCGCGTGCACAAGGGAAATTGTTTCTCCTGCCTAAACAAGTCAGCTGTGCAACCTGGTCCCCCTAGCAGACTGGGGACCCTGATTTTTCTCGTGAGAGGTGGCACTGAACACCAATGACTTGAACCTCAGCACGCACATGCGGGGACTCTGTTTCTCATCGCATGTGCACGGGATCCCTGATTCTCAGTGCACACACACTGAAAACCAGTGACTCATTTCTCGGTGCATGTGCACACAGAAATGCTGATTCTCGTCGTGAGTCCGCACCAAGTGACAGAGACTCTGATACTTTATTCTTAGTGTGTGCACACAGGAACTCTGACTCCTGGCATGTGCTAGGGGACTCTGATTTTTCGGTGCACACCCATGGGGACTCTTTTTTAGCACGGCACATGTGGGGGTCCCTGAAATTAGGTGCACACAGGAGGCTGCACTGAGCACCGGTGACTCTGATCCTCAGGGCACGTATCTCCCACTGACCCACAGCAGCCACATGTCCTAGTGTTGGAGCTCTTCAGTGACACTCAGGTGACACAACACTCCCACTGCACATGGCTCAGGCCCCGTCAACTCAGCGTTTGGTCCTTCCAGTGATAGTTAGAATGGGAAGACAATGAAACAACACCCAGAGTAAAGAAAATGAAAATCACCAAGAAAGAAAATGAGTGAAATGGAGGCATGAAATATGACAGAAAAAGAATTCAGATTAATGGTCATATAGTTCATAAACCAGATGGACAAGAAAATCAACAACTTATGCAAAAATCAGGAAGAAATCAAAAGTGATGTAGCTACAATAAAAAACACTATGGAAGGTTTCAACAGTAGACTAGAAGAAGCGGAGGGCCGAATTAGTGAGTTAGAAGATAAGATAGAGAAACAAGCCCAATCTGAACAGCAACTGGAGAAAAAAAATTTAAAAAGCAGGAGAAGAGCCTAAGGGAGCTTTGGGACAACACAAAAAGTAGTAACATACATATAATAGGGGTGCCAGAAGGACAAGAAGAACAGCAAGGATTGGAGAATCTATTTGAAGAACTAATGACAGAAAACTTCCCTGATATTGGAAGAAAAAAGTTACACAAGTACAGAGATTCCCAAGCAAGATGAATCTCAAAAGATCTATGCCAAGACATGTCATAATTAAAAGGAAAAATGTTAACAACAAAGAAAGAATCTTAAAGACTGCAAGAGAGAGACAGAAAGTTACCTATAGGGATCTCCCATTAGACTACCAAATGATTTCTCAACAGAAATACATTAAGCCAGAAGGGAATGGAATGAAGTATACAAAGGTATGTAAAGCAAAGGATTGAATCCAAGAATACTCCATCCAGCAAGACTATCAAGCAAAATTGAAGGTGAAATCAGGAGCTTTGCAGACAAAAAAAAAAAAAAAAAAAAAAAAAAAAAAAGGCTAAGGGAGTTTACCACTACCAAGCCAGCAATGCAAGAAATGCTAAAGGGAATTCTGTAAAAAGAAGAAATAAACAGGGAGGAAGGAACACAGAAATGGCTACAAACAAGTACCTATCAATAATAACATTAAATGTAAATGGATTGAATGTTTCAATCAAAAGACATTGAGTAACTGAATGGATAAGAAAACATGACCCAAATATATGCTGTCTACAGGACACCCACCTCATAACAAGGGACTCACAAAGAGTGAAAGTGAAGGTATGGAAAAAATCTATCAGGCAAATGGAAATGAAAAAAAAAAGCTGGAGTGGCAATACTTATATCTCTCAAAATAGACTTCAAAGTGAAGACCATAACAAGAGAAAAGGAAGGCCACTTTATAATTCTAAAGAGATCGATACAACAAGAGGATATATCTGTGGTAAACATTTATACATCCAATGCGGGAGCACCCAAATACATAAATACACTTCTGGAAGATATCAGGGCAGAGATTGAAAGCAATACAATCATAGTAGGAAACTTTAGTACCCCATTAACTTCACTGGATAAACCCTCTAGACAAAAAAAAAAAAAAATAGCAAAGAAAGAGTAATCCTAACTGTCTCACTAGATCAGATAGACTTAATTGACATCTTTACAACTTTTCACCCCGAAACTAAAGAATATACATTCTTCTCAAGCGCATATGGGACATTTTCAAAGATAGAGCACATATTGGGACACAGGCAAATTCACACCAAATTCAAGAAGATGGAAATTATATCATGCATCTTCTCTGATCACAATGGCATAAAATTGGAAATCAACTACAATAAAAACAATCACAAAAATTCAAACACTTGGAGGCTGAATACCATACTATTAAACAATTGTGTTATCAAATAGATCAAAGAAGAAATAAAAAAAAAATCCTGGAAACAAAGGACAATGAAAACACAACAACCCAAAATCAATGGTACATGGTGAAAGCATTTCTGAGAGGGAAGTTCATAGCATTAAAGGTCTACCTCAAAACAAACAAACAAACAAACAAACAAACAAAAACACAAGAAAAACTGGTAATAAACCATCTAACTCTTCAACTTGAAGAATTAGAAAGAGAGCAACAGAAAAAGCCCAGAGTGAGCAGAAGGAAGGAAATAAAAATCAGAGGAGAAATAAATGTCATCGAGATAAAAAAAAAAAATACAAAGGATCAATGAAACCAAGAACTGGTTCTTTGAAAGGATAAACAAGATTGGTGAAACTCTAGCCAGCCTCACCAAGAAGCAAAGAAAGAGGACACAAATAAACAAAATCATAATTTAAAGAGGCCAAACAACAACAGACTCCACAGAAATATGAAGAATCGTAAAACAAAAAACTATAGGCAACTTTGTTCCAAGAAACTGGTCAACCTAAAAGAAATAGACATATTTCTAGAAAAAATAAGACCTTCCTAAACTCAACCAGGAGGAATAATAAAATCTGAATAGGCCGATGACTATGGAGGAAATTGAAACAGTAACAAAAGGTTGTCAAGGCCATTTATTAGAGGAAAGAATTATTTCCAACAAATGGTGCTGGGTAAACTGGATACCTACATGCAAAGAATGAAGTTGGACCCCTTCTTCACACTATACATAAAATTAACTAAAATGGACCAAAGTCTTAGATACAAGAGCTTAAACTATAAAACCCTCATAAGAAAACATATAAATAAATTTTGTGACTTTGGTTCAACAATGTTTCTTAAATATGACACCATAAGCACAAGCAACAAAATAAAAAAAATGAATTTGAAAATTAAAATATTTGTGCAACAAAAAATATCATCAAAAAGTGGAGAAACAACCCACATAATGTAGGAAAATATTTACAATCACATATCTGGTAAGAGGCATGTACCCAGAAAATATAAAAAATACCTACAATGGAGCAATAAAATTCCAATGACACAATTTTAACATGACATGAGCAAAGGATTTGAATAGACATGAAAAAAAATGTTCAATATTATTAGCCGTCAGGGAAATGCAAATAAACATTATAATTAGTTACTACTTCATACCTACTTAGGATGGCTATTATAGTAAAGTCAGATAATAACAATATTGGCAAGGATGTGAAGAAATTGGAACTCTCTGACATGACTAGTGGGAATGTAAAACGGTGCAGCTGCTCTGGAAAACAGTATGGCAGTTTCTTAAAAAGATTTGATACCTTGTGACCCAGAATTTCCACTCATTTGAAAACATAACCACAGAAAAACTTGTACACAAATGTTCATAGCAGCATTACTAACAATAGCCAAAATGTATTGACCCAAAATGTCCCTCAGCTTATATAGATAAACAATGTGATATATCCATAGAATGGAATATTACTCAGCATTGTATTAGTCAGTAACCAATAGGATAAATGATAGAGAGGTGATAGATAGATGATAGATGATGATGATGATGATGAGGATGATAAGATGATAGATAGATAGAATATATATAACAGAACTAATAGTTAATATATATATAATTAATATATATATATATTAATAAAAGAGAAACATGCAAATTGGTCATCACTCTGCTACGCTCACCAGCCAATCAAGGAGGGTATGTAAATTAACCCAACAAAGATGGTGGCAGCCATGAAGCTGGAGGCTTGGGTTGCCCCAGGTGATGGAGGAAGCCAAACTTCCAGCCCGCTCTGGCCACCGCTAAAGGAGTGGCTGGGAGCCTGGGTCAGGGGGCAACCCAGGCTTGCAGCCCTCCCTGGCCTCAGCTCAAGGAGGGGCTGGAAAAAAAAGGAGGAGTTGGGAGCCTGGGTTGCCGGGGTGTGTGGCCAGCCTAAAAAAGGCTCTCAGCCCCTTACCCAGGCTGGCCAGGCATCCCAGTGGGACCCCCCCACCCTGAAGGGGTTGTGGCCAGCCTGAAAATGGCCCTCAGCCCCTTACCCAGGTTGGCCATGCCCCCATGGGGTGAGGGTCCCCACTGGGGGGCATGGCTAGCCTTCAAACTGCCATCAGCCCCTCACCCAGGCTGGCCAGGCACCCCAGCAGGGACCCCCACCCTGAACAGAGTGTGGCCAGCTTGAAAACAGCCCTCAGCCCCTCACCCAGGGTGGCCACGTCCCCCAGAGGGAACCCTCACCCCATAGGGGCATGGCCAGCCTGCAAACCATCACAGGCCCCTCACTCACGCCACCCCATGCCCCAAGGGAACCCCCAACCTGATCCGGGACACCCTTCAGGGCAAACCAGAGGGCCCCCACCCGTGCACCAGGCCTCTATACTAATAAAAGGGTAATACGCTAATTAGACTGGGAGACCTTCCAGGAGACCTTCCAGACATTCTTCTGGAAAAAACCATGGTGGCGGGGCCAAGGTAGAGGTGGTTAGAGGCCAAGAGGGGAGGGCAGTTGTGGGTGATCAGGCCAGGATGGGACAACAGTTGTGGGTGATCAGGCCAGTGTGTGTGTGTGTGTGGGCATTTGAGGTGATCAGGATGGGGGGGGCAGTTGGGGGTGAGCAGGCCAGTGGGGAGGGAAGGTGGGGGTGAGCAGGCTAGTAGGGGGGGCAGTTGGGGGCAAGCACACTGGCACGGGGAGCAGTTGGGGGTGATCAGGCTGGCAGGGGGGCATTTGGGGGCAATCAGGCTGGTGGTGGGGGGTAGTTGGGGGTGAGCAGGCTGGCAGGCAGACTGGTTAGGGGTAATCAGGCAGGCAAGTGGTTAGGAGCCATCAGTCCCGGATTGTGAGAGGGATGTCTGACTGCCAGTTTAGGCCCGATACTTGTAAACTGGCAGTAGGACATCCTTCCAGGGGTCACAGATTGAAGAGGGTGCAGGCTGGGCTGTCCCTCTCAAAGTCCGGGAGCCCTCAGGGGTGGGAGGTGACCCAGCAATCATGGGAAGGCAATGCCCCATCACACCTCTGCTGCTGCCACTGCCGGCAGTGCAAGCCTCAGCTGGCCCTGGTTACCTGAGCCTCGGGCGGCCCTGGGTGGCTACGCAGCCACCATTCGAGGCTTGCCGGCACCTCGGGCTGCCCTTGGGAGACTGAGCAGATGCAATCCAAGGCTTGCCTGTGCCTCAGGCTGGCCCTGGGCAGTTGGGAAGCTGAGGGGACTGGAGGACTCTGGAGGCAGGTGTGCGGTGGGGCTGAGGGGACTGGGTGCCACCATCTTGTGGCTGTGGGCACCACCATCTTAGAGGGTGTGGCAGTCACTTTGAATATTCCCTCCTTATTGGCTGTAGGCACCGCCATCTTTGAGGGTGGGGCAGTCAATTAGCATATTCCCTCCTTATTGGCTGCAGACACTGCCATCTTTGAGGGCAGTCAATAAGCATATTCTCTCATTATTGGCTGTGGGCGCTTCCACTTCCATCATTTGTGATGGCATGAGGGTCAATTAGCATATTCCCTCTTTATTAGATATGATATATATATATATATATATATATATAGAGAGAGAGAGAGAGAGAGAGAGAGAGAGAGGGAGAGAGAGAGAGACTCATTATAGGTATTGGCTTACATGGTTGTGGAAGCCAAGAAGTCCACAATCTCTTGTCTGAAACCTAGGGTGGAGGGGTTTGTGGTGAGAAATGGAGGCTGCTGGTTTAAGTCCTAGAATCTGAAGGCCTGAGAAAGAGAAGATCTGATGTCTAAGAACAGAAGACCACACCCTAGGTAAGAAGAGAGAGATAATTCTCCTTCCTCTGCCCTTTATTCTATTTGGGACCTGAGGGCATTGCCTACACACATTTGTGAAGGTAGACCTACTTTACTCAGTCCACTAATTCGAATGCTAATCTCTTCCTGAAACACTCTCTCAGACCAGAAATAATGTTTTACCAGTTATGTGGACATCCCTTAGCCCATCTGATACATAAAATTAACCATAAAAAGGAATGAAGATGCATGATATAACTTAGATGAACCTTGAATGCATTATGCCAAAGCAAAGAAGCCAGGCACTAAATATATTGTATAATTCTGTTTATAAGAAATGTCCAGAACAGAGGTGCCTGGTACGTGGTGCCTTGTTGTGTTGTATTTTGTGCCTTTAAATCAACGCAGCAGATCCGAGCAACAGCAGCATCCTGAGCACCACACCCTCTGCTCAGGAACAGCAGCTGTATGTGAAACTTCCCCCCACCAGCCAGAAGACCCACCACAGCTGTGAACAGCACCCACCAGAGGAGCTGCTGCCAACTGAAGAGCAGCTGCTACCGCAACCGCCCGAAGAGCAACCACAGACCAAGGAGTCACTGCCACCCAGGGAGCAGCCACTGAAAGACTCAAAGTCTAGATATGTCAGTGAGATCAAACATGGGTAGACAAAGAAACCCCCAAAGGAAAGAGAAGGAGGACTCTCCAGAAAAGCAGCTAAGTAATACAGAGGCATGCAACATGACAGAAAAAGAATTCAGAATAAGGGTCCTAGAGTGCATAAACCGGATGGAGGAAAAAATCGACAACCTCTGCAAGAAGCAAGAAGAAACAGATGAAAAAATCAATAACATATGGAAGAAGCTAGAAGAAACAGATGAAAAAATCAACAACTTAAGTAAGACCCAAGAAGAAATGAAGAGTGATATAGCTGCAATGAAAAACTCCATTGAAAGTATCAACAGTAGACTAGGAGAAGCAGAGGACCGAATTAGTGAATTAGAAGACAAGGAAGCAAAACATACCCAAAATGTACTGCAATTGGAGAAAAAAATTAAAAGACAGGAGGAGAGCCAAAGGGAGCTTTGGGACAACATGAAACGAAACAACATACGAAAAATAGGGGTACCAGAACAACAGAAAGATGAACAAGGATTAGAAAACCTATTCGAAGAAATAATCTCAGAAAACTTCCCTGAGGTGGGGAAGAAAAAAGTCACACAAGCCCAAAGAGTCCCAAACAAGGTGAACCCGAAAAGACCCCCACCAAGACACATAATAATTACCATGGCAAATGTTCAGGACAAAGAGAGAATCTTACAGGCTGCAAGAGAGAGATGGAAAGTTACATACAAGAAATCTCCCATTAGATTCTCAAATTATTTCTCAACAGAAGCACATCAGGCCAAAAAAGAATTGACGGAAATTTACAAAGTGATGCAAAGCAAAGGACTGAATCCAAGAATACTCTATCCAGCAAGGCTATCATTCAACCTTGAAGGGGAAATAAGAAGCTTCACAGACAATAAAAGGCTAAGGGAGTTTATCACCACCAAGCCAGCATTGCAAGGAATGCTAAAGGGACTGGTATAAAAAGAAGAAATAAAAAACTCAGAAAGAAAACAGCAACACACAAAAAGAAATGGCTACAAACAAGTACCTTTCAATAATAACTTTAAACGTAAACGGACTAAATGCTCCAAACAAAAGACATCGAGTGGCTGAATGGATAAAAAAACATGACCCATACATCTGCTGTCTACAAGAAACCCACCTCATTAGAAGGGACTCACACGGACTGAAAGTGAAAGGATGGAAAAATATCTTTCAGGCAAATGGAAAGGAAAAGAAAGCTGGGGTAGCAATACTTATATCGGACAAAATAGACCTCAAAGTGAAGGCCATAACAAGAGATAAGGAAGGCCACTTCATAATACTAAAGGGATCAATACAACAAGAAGATATAACCCTGGTAAACATATAACACCCAATACAGGAGCACCCAAATTCATAAAAAAAGTCCTGGAAGATATCAAAGGAGAGATCGATAACAATACAATCATAGTAGGGGACTTTAATACACCACTGACAGCACTGGATAAGCCCTCTAGAAAAACAATCTGCAAAGACACAGCAATCCTAAATGACTCACTAGATAAGATGGACTTTATAGACATCTTCAGAACAATTCACCCCAAAGCCAGGGAATATACATTCTACTCAAATGCTCATAAGACATATTCAAAAATAGACCATATATTGGGTCACAAGCAAAGTATCCCCAAATTCAAGAAGATTGAAATCATAAAAAGCATCTTCGCAGACCATGATGGCATAATATTAGAAATAAACTACAATAAAAACAACTCAAAATACTCAAACACTTGGAAGCTGAATAGCACGTTATTAAATATTGATTGGGTTACCAATGAGATCAAAGAAGAAATTAAAAACATCCTGGAAACTAATGACAATGAAAACAAAACAATCCAAAACCTACGGGACACAATGAAAGCAGTCCTGAGAGGGAAGTTTATAGCTCTACAGGCCTATCTCAAAAAACAAAAAAAAATGGTAGTAAATCATCTAACTCTACAACTCAAAGAATTAGAAAGACAGCAACAAGAAAACCCCAGAGTGAGCAGAAGGAAGGAGATAATAAAGATTAGAGCAGAAATAAATGACATAGAGACCAAAAAAACAATACAGAAAATCAATGAAACCAAGAGCTGGTTCTTTGAAAGGATAAACAAGATTGACAAACCTCTAGCCAGACTCACCAAGAAGCAAAGAGAGAGGACCCAAATAAACAAAATCAGAAATGATAGAGGCGAAATAACAACAGACCCCACAGAAATACAAATGATTGTTAAAAAATACTATGGACAGCTCTACTCCAACAAACTAGACAACCTGGAGGAAATGGACAAATTCCTAGAAAAATACAACATTCCAAAACTCAATCAGGAAGAATCTAAAAATCTCAACAGGTCAATAACTATGGAAGAAACTGAAGCAGTCATCAAAAAACTTCCAGCAAACAAAAGCCCAGGACCAGACGGCTTCACAGGGGAGTTTTACCAAACATTCAAGGAAGAACTAAAACCTATCCTCCTCAGACTACTACAAAAAATTCAAGAGGAAGGAACACTTCCAAGCTCATTCTATGAAGCCAGAGTTACCCTAATACCAAAACCAGGTAAAGAAAACACAATGAAAGAGAATTACAGGCCAATATCCCTCATGAACATAGATGCCAAAATCCTCAACAAAATCTTAGCAAATCGGATCCAGCAGTACATCAGAAAGATCATACACCATGACCAAGTAGGATTTATCCCAGGGATGCAAGGAGGGTACAATATCCGCAAATCAATAATCGTGATACATCACATAAACAAATTGAAAGAAAAAAACCACATGGTCATATCAATTGATGCAGAAAAAGCATTTGACAAAATTCAACACCCATTTTTGATAAAAACTCTCAGTAAGGCGGGAGTAGAAGGATCATACCTCAAAATAATAAAAGCCATATTTGACAGGCCCACAGCCAGCATCATACTCAATGGACAAAAACTAACACCATTTCCCCTAAGAACAGGAACAAGACAGGGATGCCCCCTCTCACCACTACTGTTCAACATAGTACTGGAAGTGTTAGCCATTGCAATTAGGCAAGAAGAAGAAATAAAAGGCATCCAACTTGGAAAAGAGGAAGTAAAAATTTCCTAATTTGCAGATAACATGATATTATACATACAAAACCCTAGAGACTCCATCAAAAAGCTACCAGTCTTAATACATGAATTTGGCAATGTAGCAGGATACAAAATTAACCCCAAGAAATCAGAGGCATTTCTATACACCAATAGTGAACTTTCAGAAAGAGTTTATAAAAACAACCTCGTTTACCATCGCACCAAAAAATTAAGCTACCTAGGAATAAACTTAACTAAAGAGGTAAAAGACCTCTACTAAGAAAACTACAGGATGTGGAAAAAGATATAGAGGAAGACATAAAGAGATGGAAGAACATACCGTGTTCATGGATTGGTAGAATCAACATCATTAAAATGTCTGTACTACCCAAAGCAATCTATAAATTCAACGCACTTCCCATTAAAATACCAATGGCATATTTCACAGATCTAGAACAAACTCTCCAAAAATTCATCTGGAATAAAAAAAGACCCCGAATAGCTGCAGCAATCCTGAGAAAGAACAAAGTAGGTGAGATCTCAGTACCAGATATCAAGATGTATTACAAAGCCACTGTTCTCAAAACTGCCTGGTACTGGCACAAGAACAGGCATATAGATCAATGGAATAGAATAGAGAGCCCAGAAATTGGCCTGAACCAATATGCTCAATTAATATTTGACAAAGGAGGCAAGAACATACAATGGAGCCAAGATAGTCTCTTCAATAAATAGTGTTGGGAAAATTGGACAGATATATGCAAGAAAATGAAGCTAGACCACCGACTTACACCATACACAAAAATAAACACAAAATGGATAAAGGACTTAAATGTACGACAGGAAACCATAAAAATTCTAGAAGAATCCAAAGGCAACAAAATCTCAGACATATGCCGAAGCAATTTCTTCACTGATACAGCTCCTAGGGCACTTGAAACTAAGGAGAAAATGAACAAATGGGACTACATCACAATAAAAAGCTTCTGCACAGCAAAAGAAACCATCAACAAAACAACAAGAAAGCCCACTGTGTGGGAAAACATATTTGCCAATGTCACATCTGATAAGGTCCTAATCTCCAAAATTTATAGGGAACTCATACAACTTAACAAAAGGAAGATAAACAATCCAATCAAAAAATCGGCAAAGGACCTAAATAGACACCTTTTAAAAGAGGACATTCAGAAAGCCAAGAGACATATGAAAACATGCTCAAAGTCACTAATCATCCAAGAGATGCAAATCAAAACAACAATGAGGTACCATCTCACTCCTGTCAGAATGGCTATCATCAACAAATCAACAAACGACAAGTGCTGAAGAGGATGTGGAGAAAAAGGAACACTTGTGCACTGCTGGTGGGAATGCAGACTGTTGCAGCCACTATGGAAGACAGTATGGAGTTTCCTCAAAAAACTAAAAATGGAACTCCCATTTGACCCTGTGATGCCGCTTCTAGGAATATATCCCAAGAAACCAGAAACACCAATCAGAAAGGATATATGCACCTCTATGTTCATAGCAGCACAATTCACCATAGCTAAGATCTGGAAACAACCTAAGTGCCCATCAGTAGATGAATGGATTAGAAAACTGTGGTACATCTACACGATGGAATACTATGTTGCTCTGAAAAGGAAGGAACTCTTACCATTTGCAACAGCATGGATGGAACTGGAGAGCATTATGCTAAGTGAAATAAGCCAGTCAATGAAGGAAAAATACCACATGATCTCACTTATTCATGGATAATAGAGACCATTATAAACTTTTAAACAATAATAGATACAGAGGCAGAGCTGCCTCAAACAGATTGTCAAACTGCAGCGGGAAGGCCGGGGAGAGTTGGGGGGCATTAGGTAGGGGGTAAGCGATCAACCAAAAGACTTGTATGCATTCATATAAGCATAACCAATGGACTTAAGACACTGGGGTATAGGGGAGGCTAGGGGACTGTCTAGGGCTGGGGGGAAAAATGGACACATATGTAATACCCTTTGTAATACTTTAAGCAATAAAATAAAATAAAAGAAATGTCCAAAATAGGCAAATATACTATGTAAACAAAGAGTAGATTAATGGTTACCTACTGTTGATAGCAATAGAGAATAACTGCTATTGGGTAATGTGATTTCTTTTATTGAAGATAATGTTTCAAAATTATACTGTGATGATGGTTATACAACCCTATAAATACAGGGTGGGGCAAAAGTTGGTTTACAGTTGTGGGTAAGCGAAACACAGTTTATTCTTGTATTATTATTTATTTATTATTGTATTATTTTCCATATGAACAACTTTAAACCTACTTTTGCCCCACCCTTATACTAGACAACACTTAACTGTGTGGTTTAAGTGGGTAATCTCTATGATATGCTAATTATATCACAATGAAGCTGTTAAAAAATAATTGGTCTACACACATCAAAAACATCATCTTAAAAGATCAGGTAAGACTGAAGAGTTATTCCAGGTTAAAGAAGACTAAAGAGTTGTGAAAATTGACTGCTACACATGATTTGGAGCTTATTGCTATAAAGATCATTATTGTGACAATTGATGAAATTCCTGATTTTGATCATTGTATTGTGGTTATGAAAGAAAATTATCTTGTTTTTAGGAAATATACTAGTACACTAGAATATAGGGGTATAAAGAGACATGTATGCTACTATTCTCAAAGAGTTCAGGAAGAAGAGGGGAAAGAGACAGAGACACACAGGCAGAAATATAATATTATCAATGAGAAAATAGATGGGGAGGAAGAAAGAAGCACAAATGTGTTAAAATTGGGGGAATCTTGGAGAGGTGTATACAAGATTTCTTTGTACTATTTACTCTTGCAAATTCTCTTTGTTAGAAATTAGTGAAAATTTAAAACACACACATGTCAACTATACACATTTAATATTCTGAAACATTCACTCTTCTCTTCCAAAATTTAATTGCTTCACTTTCAGTTGATCCTCATGTCATTAAAGACATGGGGGCAAGTTTCTGTATGGGTATATAAGAAGTGTTCTGTTAAACTTGCAAAAAGTTATCCAAGGAACAATACAATCCAGGAAAGACATCCATGAGGCATAACAGCCATGCCACAGGTATGGAAAGCCTGCATTGAAAGAGCTCAGAAAAGTCAACTCTCATTAATTTTCAAACATCCCTAAGAGTAAGCTAGGGAACCAAAATTGCTGTTGTTAGATTATTTAGATGAAAAAATCCAAAGTACACTAAGGAGTTAAAATAGCTTAGCCAATTCCGAAAAGCTGAGAATCCAACCCATAACTGCCATTACCAGTTCAGGGCTCACTCACCAACCTGTACTGTCTCTTCAATATATGTTTTTCAATACACAAATGATTTTTATTGTCTTTTTATTACTTTTGCAACTTCCTATCAGGTATTATTTCCTTGAGTGAGGACATTCTATGCCCTGCTGCCCAAAGTCCTATGACACTTAAAATTAGGCAAACAACAAAACACAATTTCTTAGAATATATTAACCATTTTAACTTTGAGAGTAGGTATAGGTCTTTTAGCTCTGAATTATACTTTCTTCCAATACAGTACAACAGAAGACAAAGAATTAATTTGGGCAACCAGAGCAATGATAGTGATACCAAGTTCTCTCGGTTTCAGATATAGCCTTAAAGCCATTTATAATTATATATATATCCTATCTAATAATAGACAAACATGGTAATTAACCGTACCTCCGACATGCTCCCCATTGGCTAATCAGGGCGATATGCAAATTAACTGCCAACCAAGATGGCGGCCGGCAGCCAGGCAGCTGAAGCAAAGAGGAGGCTTGCTTGATCCAGTGAAGGAGGAAGCCTGCGGCTGCTGGGCTCTGAGCTTGCACTCTAAGAAACAATGTTGCAACTATAGAAGCTAAACAAATCCCATGCTTTCAGCCAGCCGGCCACAAGCTGAAGTTGTAACAGTGTTTCAATTATAGAACCCAAACAAACCAGATACCTGCTTTCAGCAGCCAAGGTCTCAGAGCTGGAGCTGAGCCTCAGAGCTAAAGCTGGTTCTCAGTTTCAGTGACAGCCATAGAAGGTAAATAAATCCCAGGAAAAAAAAAAGAAAAAAAGGAGAGGTTGGGAGCTTCAGTCACCCACCAGCCTGAAAATGGCCCTCAGCTCCTCACCCAGACCTGCCAGGCACCCCAGTGGGGACCCCCACCCTGAAGAGGGTGTGATCAGCTGCAAACAGCCATCATCCCCTCATCCAGGCTGGCCAGCCACCCAAGCGGGACTCCCACCCTGATTCAGGACACCCTTCAGGACAAACCAGCCAGCCCCCACCCATGCACCAGGCCTTTATCCTAAATAGTAAAAGGGTAATATGCCTCACAGCACTGGGATCAGGGGAGCCGTGAGGCCTCCCAAACCCGGGATCAGTGGAGCCATGAGGCTTCCTGGCACTGGGATCAGTGGAGCCTCCCAGCACCGGGATCAGCGGAGCAGCGAGGCCTTCTGGCCCCTGGAGCAATGTGACAGGGGGCAGCGCCCAAACCCCCTGATCGTCCTGCAACTCTGTGTGTGACAGGGGGCGTGGCCAAAACCTCCCTATCGCCCTGCTCTGTTCATGACAGGGGAAGGCGCCCCAACCCCCTGATTGGCCCTGCTCTGTGCCTGATAAGGGGGAGCTCCCCAACAACCTGATTGGCCCTGCTCTGTGTGTGACAAGGTGCGCACCCCAACCCCCCCATGGGCCCTGCTCTGTGTGTGACTGGGTGGAGCCACAACCTCCCCATCGGCCCTGCCCTAAGTGTGACAGGGGGGAGTGCCCCAACCCACTGATCAGCCCTGCTCTGTGAGTGACGGGGGTGGTGCCCCAACTCCCCTATCGGCCCTACTCTTTGCATGATGGGGGGAGCTCCCCAACCCCCTGATTGTCCCTGCTGTGTGCGTGACAGGGTACGGAGCCCCAACCCCCCTGATGGGCCCTGCTCTGTGCGTGACAGGGGGCAGTGCCCCAGCCCCCTGGTCAGCCCTGCTCTGTGCATGACAGGGGTTGGCACCGCAACCTCCCCATCGACCCTGCCTTGAGTGTGACAGGGGGCAGTGCCCCAACCCCCCAATTGGCCCTACCCTGAGCGTGACTGGGGGTGGCATTGCAACCTCCTGGTCATCCCTGCTCTGTGCATGACAGGGAGCACCGCCCCAACTCCCCAATCGGCCCTGCTCTGAGCCTGACCAGGGGCTGCACCTAGGGATTGTGCCTGCCCTCTGCCACCCCGGAGCGGGCCTAAGCTAGCAGGTCGTTATCTTCTGAGTGGTCCCAGACTGTGAGAGGGCACAAGTGGGGCTGAGGGACACCCCCCCACCAGTGCACAAATTTTTGTGCACCGGGCCTCTAGTATATATATATTTGTGGGTACGTGAAACATATATACCTCTATGGTCTATATTTATATAATGAATAATATGATAGAATTTGCCCTGAAATAATACCTGACAATGTTACAGATATCAGCAGATGGCATAAATCAGTCTAGAACTTTGGTAGGTATCAGAATCATCTGAAGAACTTAGTAGAAATACAAGTGCCCATCCTCTATCCTACTTCAACAAGAATATACCTCTGTGTTCTTTACTAGCTGTTCATGTACTTCTGGTACATTCAAATATTTGAGAATGGCTAATCTGTATGAATCTCCTTTGTGCAACTTTGTGCAAGTTACATCCCTCTCTGAGCCTCAATTTACGTACATGTTTTAAAATAAAGGGGATTGATTAGATAACTTTCTTTTATTAATTAAAAGAATCATTTATTTTATTTTTAATTTTTAAAATAGGTTTTTATTGAGAATGACAGGAGAATTCAAGATGGCAGCTGGCGGGACAGCAAGCTGCAAGATAGTGTGTGAGTGAGAGAGCAAAAGGAGAGTGTGTGGAGGTGCAGGGAGTGTATGTATTTGTGAGTGAGGGACAGATATATTCCGAGGGATTATTGGGGACTGGCAGAACAGGTTCCCCTGGCCGGGCTGCCTCTTCTACTGCTGAAATCTCTCCCAGATCAGCCAGCTCTGCCACAGAGACCTTGCCATCTTGAAGGGAAGAGCAGCTGTGATTGGAAGCCCAGCCTTACCTTCACCCGGGGAGACCTTGGATACCTCCCGGGACACTACAACCACAATGCCCAGGGACCAGCTGCCTCAGCTAAGAACCCATGAACACTAAGACTCCAGCTTTCCCGGTCACGAGAGCTTAAAATGTTTATCTAGGGGGAGACAAGGTGGTGGCCAAATATGAGGATGGGCCCTGCACCTTCTCACAGAGCAGATAGAAGGAACAGCTGAATCGAATAACAACCACCCAGAATTACTGAATTAAACACAGCTGGGGAGGGAATCCATGAACAGAAAGGTCAGAGATTGCCTAGAACAGTGGTTGGCAAACTCATTAATCAACAGAGCCAAATATCAACAGTACAATGATTGAAATTTCTTTTCAGAGCCAAATTTTTTAAACTTAAACTATATAGATAGGTCCATTGCTATTAACTTAATTAGGGTACTCCTAAGGCTTAGGAAGAGCCACCCTCAAGGGGCCAAAGAGCCGCATGTGGCTTGCAAGCCGCAGTTTGCTGACCACGGGCCTAGAGCAGTGGTTCTCAACCTTGGCTGCACATTAGAATCACCTGGGAATCTTTTTAAAATCCTGATTTCTGGGCCTCATCCTCCGGAAATTCTGTTTCTTTGTTATGAGGTGGGGCCACAACCTTATTAACAAAGAAACTGAATTTCTGGAAGATGAGGCCCAGAAATCAGGATTTTAAAAAGATTCCCAGGTGATTCTAATGTGCAGCCAAGGTTGAGAACCACTGGCCTAGAGAGAGAAATAAGCTCTGACTCTTCAGATTCAGCTGGTTGTTTGTTGTTTGGGTGTTTGTTGTTTGCATTTTTTGGATTACTTGTTATTTGTTGTTTGCATTCTTCTCTGGGTATTTGTTGTTTTCATTTTTTTGGATTAGTTGTTGGTTTTTTGGAGTTTTCTCTCCATATACATATATTCCCCCCCTTCTTTTTTTCTTTCTTTCTTTTCTCTCTTACATTTTTTCCTTTTCTGAATATCATTTTTGCACTCTTTCCTCTCCCCTAATTCTCCTTTCTCTGGTGGTCACTTTTATTTGGGGGTATTGGTATTGTGAATACATTTGTGTCTGGTGCCCTGTATGTTGTGTCTTGTCGTGTTGTATTTTGTCCCTGTAAGTCAACGCAGGAGATAGAGAGCTACATAACCAAACATCCTGAGAGGAATCAACATGGGGAGACAAAGAAACAGCCTCCTTCTAAAGAAAAGGAGGAGTCACTGGAAAAGGATTTAAATGAAACAGAGGCAAGCAATTATTCAGAGCAATGGTCATAAAGATGCTAAAAAGGATGGAAGACAAATACAACAATATGGGTAAGGATCAAGAGGAAATAAAGAAGAACCAAGAAGAAATGAAGAATGACATTGCAGAAAAAAGGAACACTATAGAAAGCATCAACAGTAGACTAGAAGAAATAGAGGACCTCATCAGTGAGCTATAAGACAAAGTAGGGAAAAAAATACCCAAGCAGAGCAGCAACAGGAAAAAAAAATTAAAAAAGGAGGAGAGCCTAAGGGAACTTTGGGACAACACAAAATGAAACAACATCCACATAATAGGGGTAACAGAAGGAGAGGAAACGGAGCAAGGAATAGAAAACCTGTTTGAAGCAGTAATGACAGAAAACTTCCATGATATTGGGAAGAAAAAGCTCAAACAAGTCCAAGAAGCTCATAGAGTCCCAAACAAGATGAACCCAAACAGAGCGACACCAAGACACATTATAATTAAATTGGCAAACACCAATGACAAAGTAAAACTCTTAAAGGCTGACAGAGAGACATAAACTTACCCACAAGGGATCTCCCATCAGACTATCACCTGATTTCTCAATAGAAACACATCAGGCCAGAAGGGAATGAATTTAAAAATCCAAAGTCGTGCAAAGCAAGGGACTGAATCCAAGAATACTGTACCCAGCAAGGCGATCAATCAAAGTTGAGAGTGACATCAGGAGTTTCAGACAAAAAAAAAAAAAAAAGGACTAAAGCAGTTTATTACCACCAAACCAGCAATGCAAGAAATGCTAAAGGGACAGCTGTAAAAACGAAAAAATAGGAAAGGAAGAAGGAACACAGGCATAAAGAATAAAACTGGTGACAAACAAGTACCAATCAACAATAACTTTAAATGTAAATAGATTAAATGCCCCAATCAAAAGACATAGGGTAGCTGAGTGGATAAGAAAACATGACCCATATATCTGCTGTCTACAGGAGACCCACCTCAGAAGAAAGGACTAACACAGAGTGATCGTGAAAGGATGGATAAACGTTTTTCAGGCAAATGGAAATGGAAAAAAAAGCTGGGGTAACAATACTTACATATGACAAATTAGACCTCAAACTGAAGGCCATAAGAAGAGATAAAGAAAGCCATTTCATAATATTAAAAGGAACAATTCAACAAGAAGATATAACTCTGGTAAACATATTTGCACCCAACACAGGAGCACCCACATACATAAAAAAAAAAAACTTCTGGAAGATATCAAGGGAGAGATTGACAGCAATACAATCAGAGTAGGGGACTTTAATACCCCACTAACATCATTGGATAATTCCTCTAAACAAACAAACAACAAAGAAACATCAATCCTAAATGCCTCACTAGATCAAATGGAATTAATTGACATCTTCAGAAAAGTTTTCCCCAAAGCCACAGAATATGCATTCTTCACAAGTGTACATGGGTCATTTTCAAAGCTAGACCATATATTGGGGCAGAGGCAAAGTGTCTTTAAATTCAATAAGATAGGAATCATATCAAGTATGTTCTTGGATCACAATGGCATAAAATTAGAAATAAACTACAATAAAAGCAATGAAAAAATAAAACACCTGGAGGCTAAATAACATGCTATTAAACAATGATTGGGTTACCAAAGAGATCAAAGAAGAAATAAAAAAGTATCATGGCAACAAATGACAATGAAAACACAACAATCCAAAATCTATGGGAGACAATGAAAGCAGTTTTGAAAAGGAAGTTAATAGCTCTACAGGCCTACCTCCAGAGAGAGAGAGAGAGAGAGAAAAGAAAAAGTGGTCATAGATTATCTAACCCTACAACTCAAAGAGTTAGAAAGAGAGCAACAAGAAAAGCCCAGCATAAGCAGAAGGAAGGAAATAATAAAAATCAGAGTGGAAATAAATGACATAGAGACCAAAAACCAATACAAAAGACCAGCAATACCAAGAGCTGGTCCTTTTAAAGCAGTGGTTCTCAACCTGTGGGTCGCGACCCCTTTGGTGGTAGAACGACTCTTTCAGAGGGGTCGCCTAAGACTATCCTGCATATCAGATATTTACATTACAATTCATAACAGTAGCAACATTACACTTATGAAGTAGCAAGGAAAATAATTTTATGGTTGGGTCACAACATGAGGAACTGTATTTAAAGGGCTAGAAGGTTGAGAACCACTGTAAGGGTAAACAAGAGTATGAACCTCTAGCCAGGCTCACCAAGAAACAAAGAGAGAGGACACAAATAAACAAAATCAGAAATGAAAGAGGTGAAGCAACAACTGATCACACAGAAATACAAACAATTATGAAAAAAATGCTATGAACAACTTTATTCCAACAAAATGGACAACGTAGACAAAATGGACATATTTTTAGAAAAATACAAGCTTCCAATCAGGAAGAATCAGAAAACCTGAATAGGCCGATAACCACCAAAGAAATTGAAACAGTGATTGATCAAAAAAACTGCCAGCAAGCAAAATCCCTGGTCTGGATGGCTTCACAGGGGAGTTCTACCAAGCATTCAAAGAAGAACTAAAACCTATCCTCCTCAGAGTACTCCAAAAAATTAAGAGGAAGGCACACATCCAAGCTCTTTCTATGAAGCCAGCATTACCCAAATTCCAAAACCAGATAAAGATACCACAAAGAAAGAGAACTACAGGCCAATATCCCTGATGAACATAGACCCTAAAATCTTCAAGAAAATTCTAGCAAATTGATTCCAGGGAGGCAAGTATGGTACAATATCTGCAAATCAATAAATGTGATACATCACATAAACATATTGAGAGACAAAAATCACATAATCTTATCAATTGATGCAAAAAGAGCATTTGAAAAAAATCCAACACACTTTCTTGATAAAAACTCTCAGCAAAGTGGGAATAGAGGCATCATACCTCAACATAATAAAAGCCTTATGAGACAAACCTACAGCCAACATCATAATCAATGGGCAAAACCTAAACTCATTTCCCCTATGAATGGCAACAAGACCAGGATGCCCACTTTCACATTCAATATATTACTGGAAGTGCTAGCCATAGCGATCAAACAAGAAGAAGAAATAAAAAGCATCCAAATTGGAAAAGAAGTAAAACTGTCTTTATTCACAGATGACATGATACTGTACATAGAAAACACCAAAGACTCCATCAAAAAACTACTAGACCTAATAAATGAATTCGGCAACGTAGCAGGATGCAAAATTAACACGCAGAAATCTATGGTCTTTTTATACAATAATAAACTCACACAAAGTGAAGCTAAAAATCAATCCCATTTACCATTGCACCAAAAAAATTAAGATACCTAGGAATAAACTAGGTATCAAACTAATGAAGTTAAAGAACTATATGCAGAAAACTACAGGACATTCAAAAAAGAGATAGAGGAAGACATAAACAAATAGAAGAACATACCATGTTCTTGGATTGGTAGAATCAACATCATTAAAAAGTCCATACTACCCAAAGCAATTTACAGATTCAATGAAATCCCCATTAAAATACCAACGGCATATTTCAAAGAACTATAACAAAATTCATCTGGAATGGAAAAAGACCCAGAATAGCCACAGCTATCCTGAGAAAGAACAACAAAGTTGGAGGAATCACAATACCAAATATCAAGCTATATTACAAAGCCACAGTTCTCAAAACTGCCTGGTACTGGTACAAGAGCAGACATATAGACCAATGGAGCAGAACAGAGAACCCAGAAATTGACCTAAAACATTATGCTTAATTAATATTTTACAAAGGAGGCAGGAGCATACAATGGAGTCAAGACAGTCTCTTCAATAAATGGTGTTGGGAAAATTGGTCAAATTCATGCAAAAAAAATGAAACTGAAAGGGCGAGGGCTACGCCCTCCATCTTACCCTAGCAGCCATGTGCTCGGCAGGGCTTCTTCCCGGAACCCCAGGCGTCTGCTAGCCACGCCCAGGATTTCTTTGAACTAGCCAGTGATGGTCAAGGGAGGTGCGTGCCATGGATATGAACACATCCTTTGTGGCGGGACCTGACTTGCGCCTGGACAATCGGCAGGGCCCACGGTCACCTCCCCTCCCCTTACTCCACCCCCCTATAAAACTTCTCTTACCACCAGGCTAGCCCTCTCTCTGCCACTTGGCTTACCGTTGGGTCAGTGAGTGTGGTCGGGGAGCCGAACTAGTTCGAATAAAGACTCTGCTTTTGCATCGGACTTGGCTGGCTCCCTGGTGTGGTCTTTTGGGAAAAATTGGGAAAAATTATGTAATTATAATCTTTAAATGCCTTTGCTTATTGGTCTGATTAAGAAGGGAGGATTGATTTTGTGACCTCAACTGAAGATTTTTGATGCAAGGACCAGTTTAAACAGCAAAGGCCCCGCCCTCTGATTTAGTCAGGGGTGGAGCTTTAAGGCAGAATTTTGCTGCAGAAATGTGGATGGGGCAGGAAGTGTGCTTGCCTCTCGGATTTATTTTTAAGCTAATCTCTTAAATCTAGAAAACCCTGCTTTCCTTAAACTAAGGACAATTAAAGGTTACGTCAAAGTCTTTAAAAGGGACTGATAGCAGTAATCCAATTTCTAAAGTAAAGTACGATTATTTCAGGTAGAAACTGGTTTCATACTGATCTTAGAGGACACACGAGGACATTTAGCCGCACCTCCGCGCCATCTATGAGATCAGCCCAACCCCCACTCCTCATCAGCACAGACCAGGAGATTGGGTCTACATCAGAAGGCACCGCCGGGAGACCCTCGAGCCACGTTGGAAGTATCCCTACACTGTGGTGCTGACGACCCCCACCACTCTCAAGGTAGATGGCGTCGTGACCTGGGTCCATCACACTCACGTCCGGTCAGCGGACCCATCCGTGATCCGGGAAGACTTTGTCCCCAAATGGAGCATCGATCGAGATCTACGCAACATGCTCAAGCTCAAGCTACGGTGTGCTCGACCTGCCTGATGCTGGTAGCATTGCTCACGAT
This sequence comes from Myotis myotis, assembly GCF_014108235.1. Classification (NCBI taxonomy): domain Eukaryota; kingdom Metazoa; phylum Chordata; class Mammalia; order Chiroptera; family Vespertilionidae; genus Myotis; species Myotis myotis. The sequence goes on from NW_023416346.1 coordinate 89,813,851, forward strand.
CACTCCTGCCACCAGGAGCCCCCACAATACTGTGTAATAGACTTAGATAATGCCTGCATCTTCATGGACATGGTTCCAAAGAGACAAGAACAATTTATAGAATCACATGTTTAGTAGCAGAAGATTTGGCTGCCTGAAGCGGCCGTGATGCCAATATTATGTTTCATTGTATTGATATGTTATATTGACCTTTGATTCTCTTGCAGGTTTGAATGTATTTTGGCTGTCCTGGAAGGGGACTGTGTGGGGTGACCCCCAAAAGTAAAGGGTGTCTAGCTGCCAAGAGGGCAGGTGCCCAACTGGGCAGGGAAGGGTGCCCATCAGGTTTTGGTCTCTGTTGAGAGACAGTTAACGGTTGACAGCCTGTATACTGTCTTGCAGGTCTGTGTAACCATGCCCACATCAGGGGTAGTAAAGCTGGAAAAAGCCTGTTTAAAATAAAAGGTCTGAGGCATGGTTATTCATAGAAAGAAGGTTTTATGCCAACAGTTACTGTTTTGTTATCAATCCATGAAAAGGAATTGGCAAGGAAAGTCAGAAAATCTTAGAGCAGATCAGTATGTTTTTCTCCTTATGTAATTCCTCCGACATTTGGCAATGCTAAATAAGTAATGGCAATACATTTCTTTGCATATATTCAATAAGACTAGTTCCTAATAGTGGTTTTATTACCGGAAAACTTTGACTGGAGTATCATGTTTTAAAGAGCCCTGTCTGAGCTCTAAAGACTTAAAGCCAGTAAGAATGCCACGAAGAAAGCCTGGTATCCTGCTTGGAAGCCCTGAAGATGGCTGGCGCTGGAGCGTCAGGCCCATGCCCTACCATCACTGGCGGTTGGTCAGAGTAGAAGGGGAGCAATAAGGATGCCTCTGCATCCCTGCGGAACCCCCACACACTCTGGGCCACAACGAGTAGGAGGACTACTGAGATGGGCCTTAATGCCTAGAACGTGGGCTCAGGTGGAGTTGCTACAGGTGAGGGATTCACCTAACTCAGCAGATACTGCAGGTAGGCCTGATGGCAGCTGGATGGCTTGGCTTCCTGGCCCTACGGGGCACATTAAGATTCAACCATGAGATTCCAGCAAAGGTAGTCAGTTACCATTCTTGTTGTGTTTATGCAAACATCAGGACAGTAGATAAATTAAACTTGATTTGGCTTTTTGATAGCCATGGAGGAATTTTAAGAAGAAAAATCCTATTTCAATAGAAGTTGTTAGAACTAAAATGGTTTCTTTCCCTTCCACTGGACCATTTGTTATAGTTCTGTGTGCCCAGTACGGGCCTCTAGCAACAGTGAAATAGAAATGCAGTCCGTCTCATGATTAGCTGGAAGTTCCAAGACAAAAGGGGAATGAAAGGGCGAGGGCTATGCCCTCCATCTTACCCTAGCAGCCATGTGCTCGGCAGGGCTTCTTCCCGGAACCCCAGGCGTCTGCTAGCCATGCCCAGGATTTCTTTGAACTAGCCAGTGATGGTCAAGGGAGGTGCGTGCCATGGATATGACCACATCCTTTGTAGTGGGACCCGACTTGCTCCTGGCCAATCAGCAGGGCCCACTGTCACCTCTCCTCCCCTTACTCCACCCCCCTATAAAATTTCTCTTACCATCGGGCTAGCCCTCTCTCTGCCACTTGGCTTACCGTTGGGTCAGTGAGTGTGGTCGGGGAGCCAAACTAGTTCGAATAAAGACTCTCTGCTTTTGCATCGGACTTGGCTGGCTCCCTGGTGTGGTCTTTTGGGGATCCTGAAATCTGGGCATAACAAAACTAGACCACCAACTTACACCATACACAAAATCAAACTCAAAATGCCTAAAGGACTTAAATGTAAGAGAGGAAACCATTAAAATCCTACAAGACTCTATAGACAGCAAAATAGAAGACATGTGTTGCTGGAAGCCAATTCCAGCATGTCATAATTGCAAGAGTTTCATCAAAAGGTTGATGGAACTTGGGAACTTAATAAGGGCTGAGTCACATATGTTATCACCTGTTGGAAATGGCTGAGAACATTTCCTCAAACCTGAAAAGGGATGATTGCTTGCTGCCAGACAGCTCAGGGCATCTTAATGTACATCTTATTGCCTCCTACTGGCCAAACACCTGAACAGCCATAGGCAAATTCTTCCAATCTGACAATGGACTCTATAAATGAAACCTGACCCTTTGAGGTGTATATCTCTGCCTTGCCTTAGGACAATTTGTGTTAATAAAAAGCATGGGGTCCTGAGACGAGGAGATCTTAGTTTCTTTAGCTAGGCTCCTCTGACCCTGAAATGACTTTCAAAATTATGCTTCATCTCTGGACTCTTTATTAAGTTACACACAGCCCTTCTCCAGATTTCTAAAGTCTTCTAGATGCTGGAACAAGAACCCCGGCAATATGTCATAGCAATATCTTTACCAACACAGCTCTTGAGGCAAGAGAGACCAAGGAGAAAATAAACAAATGGGACTACATTCAAATAAAAAGCTGCTGCACAGCAAAAGAAACCATCAACAAAACAACAAGAAATCCCACTGCTTGGGAGAACATATTTGCCAATGCCATTTCAGATAAGGTTTTAATCTCCAAAATTTACAGAGAACTCATACAGGTTAACAAAAAGATGATAATGGATCCAATAAAAAATATGGGCAAAAACCTAAGTAGACACTTTTCAAAAGAGGACATACTGAAGGCCAAGAGACATATGAAAACATGCTCAAAGTCACTAATCATCAGAGAGATGCAAATAAAAACAACAGTGAGGTACCATCTCACACCTGCCAGAATGGCTATCATCAACATATCAACAGACAGTAAGTGCTGGCGAGGATGTGAAGAAAAAGGAACACTTGTGCACTGCTGGTGGGAATGCAGACTGGTGCAGCCACTATGGAAGACAGTATGGAGTTTCCTCAAAAAACTAAAAATGGAACTCCCATTTGACCCTGTGATCCCACTTCTAGGAATATATCCCAAGAAACTAGAAACACCAATCAGAAAGGATATATGTACCCCTATGTTCATAGTAGCACAATTCACCATAGCTAAGATCTGGAAACAACCTAAGTGCCCATCTGTAGATGAATGGATTAGAAAACTGTGGTACATCTACACGATGGAATACTATGCTGCTCTAAAAAGGAAGGAACTCTTACCATTTGCAATGGCATGGATGGAACTGGAGAGCATTATGCTAAGTGAAATAAGCCAGTCAATGAAGGAAAAATACCACATGATCTCACTCATTCATGGATAATAGAGACTATTATAAACTTTTGAACAATAATAGATACAGAGGCAGAGCTGCCTCAAACAGATTGTCAAACTGCAGCGGGAAGGCCTGGGAGGGTTGGGGGGCAGGAGGTAGGGGGGTAAGAGATCAACCAAAGGACTTGTATGCATGCATATAAGCATAACCAATGGACATAAGACACTGGGGGATAGGGGATGCTAGGGGACTGTCTAGGGCGGGGGGAAAAATGGACACATATGTAATACCCTTTGTATTACTTTAAGCAATAAAAAAAATAAAATATCTAAAAAAAAAAAGTTAAAAATGGAACTCCCATTTGATCCAGTAATCCTACCTCTAGGACTGTATCCCTAGAAGCTAAAAACACCAATCAGAAAAGATATATGCACCCCTATGTTCATAGTAGCACAATTTACAAAGGTTAGATTGGGAAACAGCCTAAGTGTCCATCAGCAGATGAGTGGATTAAAAAACTGTGGTACATCTACACAATGGAATACTATGCCACTATAAAAAAAAAAGAAGGAACTTTTACCATTTGCAACAGCATGGATGGAACTGGGCAGCATTATGCTAAGCAAAATAAGCCAGTCGGAGAAAGATAAATATCACATGATCTCAGTCATATGTTGGATATAATGATCAATATAAATTTATAAACAAGAATAGATCCTGAGACAAATGGTAGGGGTGGGAGGGCATTAGAGAGCAACCAAAGGACTTGTATGCATGCATATTAGCATAACCAATGGACACAGACACTGGGGGGAGGGCTTGCCCGGGGTGGGAATGGCTGGGCTGCGGGGGGGGGGGGGCGTCAATAGGGGAAGAAGTAGACATATGTAAAACTTTAGAAAATAAATAAATAAATAAATAAATAAATAAATAAATAAATAAAATGAGGAAAATATATATATTTATTGGTTTTAGAGAGAAAGGGAGAGGGAAAGAAAGATAGAAACATCAATGATGAGAGAGAATCATCTATTGGCTGCCTCCTACATGCCTGCTACTGGGGATAGAGGCCACAACTCAGACATGTGCCCTTGACTAGAAATGAACTCGGACCCTTCAGTCTGCAGGCTGACTCTATTTACTGAGCCAAACCAACTAGGGCAGGATCTTTTATTTTCAATGTAAGTAGTACCATAATTCAACAAAATAATTTGTAATAGTTAACAACTTCTTAAATATAATTTTATAAATGATGTATTCTGAAGTTAAAAGTAATGTGTATTCAATTAGTTTGTTTAAAATTATCTATTAATAACATGATAATAAAAGTAAAAAGAAATTAATGGTCTCCTCTAAAGTCTTCTAATAATGAAAAGTTCCTGATAAGATAAACATCATTCCATTATTAAAGAGGATTACTATGGAAAACAGTAGGATGTTCATCAAAAAATTAAGAATAGAGTTACCATATGACCAGCAATCCCTCTTCTAGGTATCTACCAAAATTTTTAAAACATTTGTTCCTAAAAATATATGTACCCCCGTTTTCATTGTAGCATTATTCAAAATAGCCAAGATATGTAAACAACCTAAGTGTCCTTTGACCAATGTTTGGATAAAGAACATGTTGTACATATATACAATGTAATACTATTCAGCCGTGAGAAAAGATAAAATAGTGCTATTTGTGACAACATAAATCCTGAGAGCATAATGTTAAGTGAAATAAGTAAGATGAAAAGCATTAGAACCATATGATTCCACTTATATTTGGAATATAAAACAGAAAGCAACAAATGAACAAATACAAAATACCTCATTGACACAGACAACAGTAGGGTGGTTACCAGAGGAGAAGGGGGTTGGGAGAGGTTGAAGAGGGTAAAGGGGGTCAAATATGTGGTGACAGAAGGAGACTAGACTTTGGATGGTGAACATACAATGAAATGTACAGATGATGTATTATAGAATTGTACCCTTGAAACTTATATAATCTTATTAATGAATGTCACCCCAAATAAATTTAATAAAGAATGCACATATATATAACCCATAGACACAGAAAATGGTGGGGTGAAGGCTTGAGGGGTCATATGTCGGATAGAGGGGGTCTATGGGGAGAAAAGAGGACATATGTAATACTTTCAATAGTAAATAATTTTTTAAAAAAGAAGCATAAATATATTTGAATAGACACATCAAATTTCCTGGGTATTGTCTTTCTATACAAACCTGGCTATTAATATTAAAATTATATTCTAGTTTCCTACCATAAGCAAGAAATTCCATAACAATAACTCAGAAATGACCTTAATATCTTGGTGTAACATACTTCTTCACTTCCTGATGGTCACTCGGTGCTCCTGTCTTCAGTATATCTGTTGTCTCATTTCTGCTAATCTTCCCAGGCATTTCCATAGGAGGAAAAGCATGACGAATAACCATTCCAGCCATGGCGTCTATCTTAACCTTCCAAATGCCACTGTTGTGAGAAGGAACCATCACATATTGGCATAGCAACCTAACCTTTCTGACTCAGTGGATCAACCACTCTCACGCACTATCCAACTGACACCTGCTACAGCCAATTATTCTTCCCAGAGATCCATTCCTAAGATCCTTCTGATTAGTTTCTGATATAGCCAAGCAAAGGAGATCACTTAAAATAAATTCACACTCTTCATTATAAATCCAGATTTGATTTGGGTCACATAGTCACATGCCTTAGCACTACTAGACCTCCCTTCTGACTTTGGGCCTCCCTTGGCCACCAGACACTTGCTGGTCTGGAGGTGATAGAGCCTTCCATATTGAAGAACTTTGGGACATTTTGGTGTGGGACTTTGGGACTTTTTTATCCTCTGTTGATAAAAAAAAATGTGTTTGTTGTTGGGGTTTGGCATTGAGCCCATATATCTGCATCTCTGGGTAAATAGTATCCAAATGCCATTTAAATGATTTACAACCCAATTTCTTTCTCAGTTCAACATGCTCACTAATATTTCATTAGCTTCCAGTCCTCAGATAAGATCTTAAGAAAAAATACTGCTCCTTATATTCATTCAACCAAAGAAGTGCTAGCCTCAAATAATTATAGGTTACTGTGTTCTGGCCTTCAGGAGAACCATATGGTTGCCCTTTCCAGAAAATGTGTCTGACTCTAGAGCAGTGGTTCTCAACCTGTGGGTCGCGACCCCTTTGGGGGTCGAATGACCCTTTCACAGGGGTCGCCTAAGACCATCAGAAAACACATATATAATTACATATTGTTTACAGTAGCAAAATTACAGTTATGAAGTAGCAACGAAAATCATTTTATGGTTGGGGGTCACCACAACATGAGGAACTGTATTAAAGGGTCGCGGCATTAGGAAGGTTGAGAACCACTGCTCTAGAGCAAGGGATGATGAAGAGTTTCCTCCATGCTGGAGACCACCACATAGCAGCATCGGCATGAAAGTGCAACAAGGAATTTGGGAGGCCATACACCTTGGGCAGCAGCAGGGTTGATGCCAGCAGGGATTGCTCTTGCTGATATTGCAGGCTCTCAAAGCAATTTCCTGACCTGATAATATTTGAGCAAATGTTACTGAGATTTACTGACCCTTGATACTATCTGCTTACTAGGTGCTCTGCCTCTGTGCATTGCTAAGGGCAAATGTGTAACCAAGTTGAATAAAAACAGGCATGGCAAGGACTCATGGTTCCTCCTCTTCCCAAGAGAGGTTCGACCTGCCCCCCGCCCCCCATGCTTAAAACTCATTTCTTGTGTAATGTCTTCATTGTGTGTCAGCCCTTCTGCAGTCCTTCCTGAACTTGCTATGCAGGTCACGGCACCTCCATACATCCAACTCAGAAATAACATCTAAGTTTCCTCCTCCTCAGATATTCATGCCACTGTCATACTGCCCAAGTTCATTGAAGTAGTTTCTATTCATGGAAAATAATCATCCAGCCATTGTAGGTGCTTTTATGGGTATAGGAGCTCCTTCCAGTCTTCCTAGCTCAGAATGGGGAACAAGATCTCATTTGAAGTGCAGCCTCCACTTGGACCCTGCATGTACAACATGGGAGGAGCTTAAGGCCAGCATGTTCCCACTGATGCTGTGATCACCTGGCACATGACCGTCTGCCCATCTTCCTAGATAGTGGCCAACAAGGGCTGCAGCCACATCACATTCACCTCACAGTGGCTGTCCAGGAACATGAGGAATTCTGTTATGTGGACTGTTCCAGCCATTCTTCCTCTAATTAATCCCTCATGCTTTGTATTTTTTTACTACTTTAGTTTTTAAAGGGTGGTGTTTTTTGACAAATTCTCCTTTCAAATCATGGAAATCACTGTCTCTACCTACAAGGATGACTCATGGAGAAGCTGGTCTGGTGTGTGGTCCAGTGTCTCCCGAGCAAAGCAGACAAGTCTTCATTGGTGTATTGGGATTCTTAGAATATATTCCCAGAAGTGATATCACTGGGTCAAAAGGCAGTTCCATTTTTAATTTTTTGAGGAAACTCCATGCTGTTCTCCACCGTGGCTGCACCAGTTTGCATTCCCAGCAACAGTGCCCTAGGGTTCTCTTGTCTCCACACCCTTGCCAGCAGTTGTTGTTTGTTGATTTATTGATGTTTGCCATTCTGCCAGGTGTGAGGTGATATCTCATTGTGGCTTTAGTTTGCATCTCTCTGATGATTACTAATGTTGAGCATTTTTTTCACATGTCTATTGGTCATCTGTATGTCCAAAGAGGAACCTGACTGGCGTGGCTCAGTGGTTGAGCATCAACCTATGAACCAGGAGGTCACAGTTCAATTCCAGGTCAGGGCCAAGGTTGTGGGCTCAATCCCCACTGGGAGGCGTGCAGGATGCAGCCAATCAATGATTCTCTCATCTATGTTTCTCTCTCTCTCCCCCTCCCTTCCTCTCTGAAATTAATAAAAATATTTTTTTTATAAAAAAGAGAAGTGTCTATTCAAGTTCTTTGCCCATTTTTTAATTGGATTGTTTGTTTTGCTGTTGACTTATATATGTTCTTTATAAATATTGAAAATTAACCCTTATCATATATATCATCGGTGAATATGTTCTTTCATTCATTGGGTTGACTTTTCAATCAGTTGATGGTTTCCTTGGCTGCTCAAAAATTTTAGTTTTAATTTGATGTAATCCTATTTGTTTATTTTTTCCTTTTATTTCCCTTGTGTGAAGATATATATATATATATAAATTACTATGAGAAATGTCAGAGATTTTACTGCCTATGTTGTCTTCTAGGATTTGTATGGTTTTGAATCCTACATTTAAATTTTAATCTGCTTTGAATTTATTCTTTTTGAAAAGATATATATTTTCATTGATTTCAGAGATGAAGAGGGAGAGAGAGATAGAAACATCAATGATGAAACAGAATCATCGATTGGTTGTCTCCCGCATGCCCCCCACTGGTGATTGATACTGAAACCTGGGCATGTGCCCTGACCAGGAATTTAACAATGACTTCCTGGTTCATAGGTCAACTCGCAACCACTGAACCAGATCAGTCAGGCTGAATTTATTCTTGTGCATATTGTAAGAAGGAGGTCTAATTTCATTTTTTCATATATGTGTCCAATTTTCCAACATCATTTATTGAACAGACTGTCTCTACCCTATGTTAATTGACCATAACGGTGCAGGTTTATTTCTGGACTCTCTATTATGTTTCATTGATCTATATGTCTGTTTTTATGCCAGAACCATTATGTTTTGATTCCTATGGCCTTTTAGCAGAGTTTAATATCAAATAGCATGATTTCTCCATCCTCGATCTTCTTTATCAAGATTATTGTTTGTATTTGGGGGGGTCTTCTGTAGTTCCATATAAATTTTTGAAATACTTGTTTTAGTTCCGTGAAATATGCTATTGGTATCTTGATAGGAATTGAGTCGAATCTGTAGGATGCATTGGGTAGCTTGGGCATTTTAATAATGTTAAATCTTCCTACACATGAACATTATATATTCTTCCACTTCCTTGCATATTCTTCAATTCCTTTCTTCAGTATCTTGTAATTTTCCAAGTACAGGATATTTTACCTCCTTGGTTAAATTTATTCTTATGTATTTTATTTTTGATGCAATTATAAATGGGATTGTTTTTTTTACTTTCCATTTCTTATAGTTCATTATTGGTGTATAAAAGTACAACTAGTGGAGATCCAGGGGACTGGCCTAAAGAGAGGCCTTCAGTCCCAGCAACAGGAAACTGAAAAGCCACAGACAGTACAGAAGAGTGGGATCTTAAACCAGCCAAAGGAACAACACTTCAGTTTTTCATTGTTATTTTATTATTATTTTGTTATCTTTTGTTTTCTTTTTTTTTATTTCCTTTATTTTCTTTTTTCTTTATTTTCTATTTCTTTTCACGTTATTTTTCCATCATTCTAATTTTTATCCTATTTTAATCATTTTTTTAAATTTATTATTATGATGATTATTATTTTCTTCTCTTTTATTATGATTATTATTTTCTTCTCTTTCTCTTTCTTCTTATTCACTCATCCCCTTTCTACTTCCTCTATACTGAACTGAGGTCCTCCCCATATTCATCCAATTCTTAACCTTACTTTCTATATATAAGATTCTGCCCCCACCTTCTTTACTGAGTATTTGGTGTTTGTATGTTTTGGTTTAGCTGTTTGTTCTCTAGTGTTTTCTGCATATATATATATATATATATATATATATATATATTCTTCTTTTTCTTTGCTCTCATACCATTTTTTCTCTCTTCGATATCATTTGTGCTCTCTTTTCTATCTCCTAATTTGATTTTCTCTGGTGGTCACTTATACTGGGGTTATCAGTGTCGTGAGTACATTCGTGTTTTATTCCCTTTGTATCATGTCTTGTCGAGGTGAATTTTATCCTGTTTGGCCAATGTGCTAGAGAGCAAACCACATAACCAGAAAACCAGAGAGGAGACTCCATCCACGAATGGGTCAATAACACTCCAGACCCAACTACAGAGGAAAGAAAAAGGCAGCAGTAAGGGAGAGCGCGTGAGTGAGCGAAAGAAGAGTGTGTGGTCATGTGGGATGTGTGTGTGAGTGAGGCAGAGTGAGATTCCGCAAGACCTTTGGAGACAGGCTAACCGGGCTTGCCTAACCAGGCAGCCTCTGCTATTGTTGAAAACAGTCTCAGAGTGGCTGACTCTTCCTCAGAGGCCTTGCTTTTTTGAAGCCCAGCCTCATCTCCTCCAAGGGTGCCCTCAAATAACACCCAGGATCTACAGCCACCCCTGCCAGTGACCTGCTGTCTCTGCTGTGGTCCCATGGTAACTGAGACTCCAGGAACCCTGTGTGCAGGCTACTGTGAGTTCCAAAGCACCCTCCCCTCTGACTGGCTCCATGCTTTAGCCCAGGGCACTGTGACCATGTGAGCAGCAACTATGTGAGCAGCCCACCCCAATCCAAGGAGCAGCAGCTGTGTGATCGTCCCACCCATCCAACGAGCAGCAGCCTTGTGCACAGCTCACCCTGTTTCAAGGAATAGAAGGCTCATGAGCAGCCCACCCCTGCCTGTAGAGCAGCAACTGCATAAGCAGCCTCCCCCTACCAGCCAGAAGAGCAGCAGTCATGCATGCAGCCTTCCCCCATCCAGGAGCAGCAGTTGAACAAGCAGTTTGCCCCCAATTGAGAAGAAGCAGCTTGGCAAGCAGCCCATGCCCATACAAGGAGCAGCAGCCCCATCAGTAGCCTACCCCAGTCCATGGAGAAGCAGCCTTGTGAGCAGCCCACCCCTGTCCAAGGAGAAGCAGCTGTGTAAGCAACCTCCCCCTACCAGCCAGAGGAGCCACCACTGTGGTGAACAGAGCCCACCAGAGGAGCCACTTCCAATTAAGGAATAGCTGCTGCCATGAACACCTGAGGAGCAGCCACCCGAGGAGCCACTGACACCCAAGGAGCAGCCCCTGCAAGACTCAAAACCTAGATCCTTGGAAAGAAGAAAAATGGGTAGACAAAGAATTGCCCAAAGGAAAGAAAAGAAGGAATCGCCAGAAAATCAGCTAAGTGAAATGGAGGAAGGCAATATGTCAGAAAAAGAATTCAGAATAAAGGTCATATAGTTCACAAACCACATAGATGAAAAATATCAACAACTTATGTAAGAATCAAGAAGAAAGAAAGAGTGACATAGCTGCAATAAAAAAAAATACACCATGGAAAGTTTCAACAGTAGACTAGGAGAAGCAGAAGACCGAATTAGCAAATTAGAAGACAAGGAAGCGAAACACACCCAAACTAAACTGCAATTGGAGAAAAAATTTGAAAGACAGGAGGAGAGCCTAAGGGAGCTTTGGGACAACATGAAACAAGGCAACATACTAATAATAGTGGTGCCAGAATGACAGGAAAAGGAACAAGGGTTAGAAAACATATTTGAAGAAATAATGTCAGAAACTTCCCTGATGTGGGGAAGAAAAAAGTCACACAAGCACAGAGAGTCCCAAACAAGATGAAGCCAAAAAGACCCACATCAAGACACATCATAATTATGATGGCAAATGTTCAGGACAAAAGAGAGAATCTTAAAGGCTGCAAGAGAGAGACAAAAAGTTACGTACAAAGGATCTCCAATTAGATTATCAAATGATTTCTCAACAGAAATACATCAGGCCAGAAAAGAATGGCAGGAAATTTACAAAGTGATGCAAGAAACTGAATCCAAGAATACTCTATCCAGCAAAGCTATCATTCAAAATTAAAGGGGGAAAAAGGAGCCTCAAAAACAAACAAACAAAAAAGGCTAAGGGAGTTTATCACTACCAAGCCAGCAATGCAAAAATGCTAAACAGACTAGCGTAAAAGAAGAAATATGAAGTGAAGAGGGAACACAGGCAAAAAAAATAAAAATGGCTACAAAGAAGTACCCATCAATAATAACTTTATACATAAATGGACTAAATGATCCAGTCAAAAACATCGAGTGGCTGAATGTATAAAAAAACATGACCCATATATGTGCTGTCTACAAAAGACACACCTCAGACCAAGGGACTCAAACACACTGAAAGTGTACGGTTGGAAAATACCTTTCAGGCAAATGGAAATGAAAAAAAAGCTGGGGTAGCAATACTTATATCTGACAAAATAGACCTCAAAGTGAAGGCCATAACAAGAGATAAGGAAGGCCACTTCATAATACTAAATGAATCGATACAAGAAGAAGATATAACCCTGATAAACATATATTAACCAAAATAAATAAAAAATCTTCTGGAAGATATCAAGGGAGAGATTGACAACAATACAATCATACTAGGAGACTTTAATACACCAATGACATCACTGAATAAAACTTTTAGACAAAAAATCAGCAAAGGAACAGCAATCCTAATTAACTCACTAGATCAGATGGACTTAATTGACACCTTCAGAACATTAACCCCAAATTCACAGAATATACATTCTCCTCAAGTGCACATGGGATATTTTAAAAAATAGACCACATACTAGGTCACAAGAAAAGGTTCTCCAATTCAAGAAGATTGAAATCATAGCATGCATCTACTTAGATCACAATGGCATACTATTAGAAATAAACTACAATAAATACCATCAAAAAATTCAAACACTTTGAAGATGAATATCATGCTATTAAATAATGATTTGGTTACCAAAGAGATCAAAGAAAAAATTAAAAACATCCTGGAAATGAATGACAGTGAAAACACAACAATCCAAAATCTATGCAACACAATGAAAGCAATCCTGAGAGGGAATTTTATAACTCTACAGGCCTGCCACAAAAAAAATACAAAAAAGGTAGGAAATCATCTGACTCTACAACTTAACAAATTAGAAAGAGAGCAACAAGAAAAGCCCAGAGTGACCTGAAGGAAGAATATAATAAAGATCTGAGCAGAAATAAATGACATAGAGACCAAAAAAAACCAATATAAAAGATCAATGAAACCAAGAGCCGGTTCTTTGGAAAAAGATGGTGGCTGGAAAGACAGAGGTGAGGGATAGGAAGTGAGTGCATGAGGGGATGAAACAAGAGTGTGTGGATGTGTGTGGTGTGTGTGTGAGTGAGGGACAGTTAAATCTGGCAGGAGCAGAAGAGGCTAGCAGACCAGGCTCTCTGGAAAAGAGAGAGACTACCACTAATGTGGGCACTCCCCAGACTGCAGGACAGGGGCATGGAGCTGACACCATCTTGAAGGGGAGAGCGGCTTCTTCTAGGAACTCCACAGCACCACCACCCAGACAGGGCTGGGATCCTGCCCACGACCTAGCAGCCACTTAAGACAAAATCCTGCTGCCCCACCCACCAGACTGGCAGACCCTGAGATTTCCACCTCCAAAGGAGCACCGTGCCCGCAGCAGTACCTGCAGCCTCCCCCTCCCCAGCGTCAAAACTCCAACATCGAATTTGCGCATCTGTGGCGTGCAGGTCTCCGAGGCACACCACTCCATAGACTTCTCTTAGGAGTCATTGTGAGCTTCAGCTGGGTGTGATTTTGTACAGACCCAGGTGCACTGCCCCCCAGTAGAAATTCTGAATTCCCTCTGCCTGAATAACTGCCCACACACACCCAGCTGTGCACCTTAAGCACCAGGGCCCTTCAGTGCCAGAGTCCCTCAGAGTGCATCAGAGCTCAGTGCCCAGCAAAGGCACTGTCACAGTTACTCATTCCCCCTGAGCCCTATCCACAGGGCACTTTGGAAAGCCGAAGTGAGCCTCTGCTGGGTCTGATCTTGGACAAATAGGGACGCACTCCCCTGGGCAGTAAAAATTCTGAATTCACCCATCCTGGATACCTGCCCAAAGACACCTCAATTAAAAATGCCAGGGCTCTTCAGAGTGCTTCAGTGCACCTGGGCTAGCAAATTCACTGTGGTGCTCCTGTGTGCCACCACTGGGAATGGGCACCTATCCACCACAGGTGCATCAGCAAAAAATGAGCTTCCCCACCCCACAGCTGCAGAACTCTGGACACAACAGTTGCATGCTTTTCCAGCGTGCAGGTCTCCCAAGACCACCGCACCACAGGTAGCCCTGTGGCCCCTCTGTGAGCCTCACTAGACACACACTTAAACAGGGGTGCACTGCGGGGCTGTAGAAATGCTGAATTCCCTCTTCTGGGATACCTTCCCACAGAGACTGCAATCCAGTGGCTTCAGTGCCAGGGCCCTTCAGAGTATGTCAGTACACCCTGCTGGCAAACACACCACAGGTGCCCCTGTGAACTGCCGCTGGGATCACTTGTATCCAATCATTGAAGCAGCAGCAGAAGCTGAGTCTGCCCACCCCACAACTACGGAACTCTGGACACCACAGTCATGAATTTCCAGAACGCAGGCCTCCTGAGCACCACCACCCCACCAGACGGTCCCTGGGTGCCATTGTGAGTCCCCGCTGGGCACGCATGATTTCAATCAAGGGCGCAAGACAGCAAAAATTGGGACACAATCCCTCACAGGTGCTAACTTCTAGACACCACACTTGCACCATTCCAGTTCATAGGCCTACATCAAGAGAACCCAAATAGCTCAAGTAGGGAGCTACACTAGACTACCAAGCCCAAGAGACCTAAGAGGTCACATCAGTCACACCATACCTAAAAGATACTGGATAGCAAAGCAATCGGAGCTACAATTAAAACATTACAGAAAACCATGGGAAGACAAAAAAGCAATCCACAAAGGAAAGAAAGAGGAATCACTAAAAAAGGGAGTTAAATGAAATTGAGGTTACTAACTTATCAGAGAAAGAATTCAGAGTAATGGTTATAAGGATGCTCAAATGGCTGGACGACAAATACATACAACTCAATGAGAATTATACGGAGCTGAATGAGAATGTAATCAACATGAAAATGAATCAAGAGGAAATGAAGAACGACATAGCTGCAATAAAGAACACAATGGAAGGCTTAAAGAGCAGACTAGAAGAGGCCGTGGACGGCATCAGTGAATTAGAAACAAGGAAGGAAAAAACACACAAACACAGGAGCAACTGGAAAAAAAGAAAACTTAAAAATCAAGAGGAGAGCCTAAGGGAGTTTTGGGACAATGCAAAAAGAAACAACATTCACTTAATAGGGGTACCAGAAGAGAGGAGAAGCAAGGAATAGAAAACCTGTTTGAGGAAATAATGACAGAAAACTTCCCTGATACTGGCAAGAAAAAAATCTACACAAGTCCAAGAAGCACATAGAGTGCCAAACAAGATAAACCCCAAAAGACCAACACAAAGACACATCATAATTAAACTGGAAAACACCAACGACAAAGTAAAAATCTTAAAGGCTGCCAGAGAGAGACAGAAAGTTACCTACAAGGGATCTCCTATTAGAATATCCACTGACTTCTCAACAGAAACACACCAGGCCATAAGGGAATGGAATGAAATATACAAAGTGGTGCAAAGCAAGGGAATGAATCCAAGAAAACTATACCCAGAAAGACTATCAATCAAAATTGAAGGTGGAATCAGGAGCTTCACAGACAAAAAAGGGCTAAGAGAGGTTATTACTGCCGTGGGCAAACTACGGCCCTCGGGTTGGATCCGGCCAGTTTGAAATGAATAAAACTATTGAAAATTGTGTTTACTTTGAATTTATATTAGTTCACACAAACACTCCATCCATGCTTTTGTTCTGGGCCTCGGGTCCAGTCTAAGAACAAAATTGTAGCCCTCGAGTCAAAAAGTTTGCCCACCCCTGGGTTATTACCACCAAGCCAGCAATGCAAGAAATGCTAAAGGGACTGCTGTAAAAAGAAGAAACAGAAAGACAAGAAGAAACACAAACATTAAGAATAAAAATGACCACAAACAAGTACTTTTCAATAATAACATTAAATGTAAATGGATTAAATGCTCTAATCAAAAGACACAGGGTAGCTGAATGGATAAGAAAACACGAACCATTTATTTGCTATTTGCAAGAGACCCACCTCAGAACAAAGGATTCACACAGACTGAGAGTGAAGGGATGGAAAAAATTTTTCAGGCAAATGGAAATGAAAAAAAGCTGGGGTTGCGATACTTATATCTGACAAAATAGACCTCTAAGGAAAGGCCATAACAAGAGAAAAGGAAGGAAGGAGGAACCAAGATGGCGGCATAGGTTAATGCCGGAGTTTGCTGCCTTGAACAACTACTTCAAAAGTGAAACTAAAAGATGGAATGGACATCACCCAGAACCACAGGAACGCTGGCTGAGTGGAAGTCCTACAACTAGGAGGAGAGAGAAACGCATACGGACACTCAGAGGAGGCGCAGTGCTGAAGTCAAATTCTGAGGTGCGGAGTGCGCAGAGCGGGCTGGCGGCAGAGGGCGCGGTTGGCGTTTTCAATCGGGAGGGAGTCGCAGAGTCTGAGCTTCAGATACGGGCGAGTCTTTAGGGACCCAGACTCAAACGGGAGAAGCGGGACTGTCTGGCTTCGGTCAGAGCGAGTGCAGCTTTCTCTCCCAGGTTTGCAGTGGGTGCTGGGACTCAGAGAGGCAGAGCCCCTGGGGACAGGACTGAGAGCCACCATAACTGCTCTCTCTGGCCCACACTGTTTATCCTGTGTGACCCGCCCCACCCAAGCCCTGCACAGAGGCATTTGCCAGATAGCCTCAGGCAAAGGCTAGATTAGCACCTCCCTAGAGGACAGAAATTCTCTCACTGCAGACACAGCTGATTCTCATAGCCACTTGGCCTGGAGGTCAAACCCTCCCTGGTATTAGCTACAACAATCAAGGCTTAACTACAAGACTGGGCACAAAGACCACTAGGGGGTGCACCAAGAAAGCATAACAAAATGCGGAGACAAAGAAACAGGACAAAATTGTCAATGGAAGATATAGAGTTCAGAACCACACTTTTAAGGTCTCTCAAGAACTGTTTAGAAGCTGCCGATAAACTTAATGAGATCTACAAGAAAACTAATGAGACCCTCAATGTTATGATGGGGAACCAACTAGAAATTAAGCATACACTGACTGAAATAAAGAATATTATACAGACTCCCGACAGCAGACCAGAGGAGCGCAAGAATCAAGTCAAAGGTTTGAAATGCGAGGAAGCAAAAAACACCCAAGCGGAGGGGCGGAATGAAAAAAGAATCCAAAAATGCGAGGATAGTGTAAGGAGCCTCTGGGACAGCTTCAAGCGTACCAACATCAGAATTATAGGGGTGCCAGAAGATGAGAGAGAGCAAGATATTGAAAACCTATTTGAAGAAATAATGACAGAAAACTTCCCCCACCTGGTGAAAGAAATGGACTTACAGGTCCAAGAAGCGCGGAGAACCCCAAACAAAAGGAATCCAAAGAGGACCACACCAAGACACATCATAATTAAAATGCCAAGAGCAAAAGACAAAGAGAGAATCTTAAAAGCAGCAAGAGAAAGAAACTCAGTTACCTACAAGGGAATACCCATACGACTGTCAGCTGATTTCTCAACAGAAACTTTGCAGGCCAGAAGGGAGTGGCAAGAAATATTCAAAGTGATGAATACCAAGAACCTACAACCAAGATTACTTTATCCAGCAAAGCTATCATTCAGAAGTGAAGGTCAGATAAAGAGCTTCACAGATAAGGAAAAGCTAAAGGAGTTCATCACCACCAAACCAGGATTATATGAAATGCTGAAAGGTATCCTTTAAGAAGAGGAAGAGGAAGAAAAAGGTAAAGATACAAATTATGAACAACAAATATGCATCTATCAACAAGTGAACCTAAGAATTAAGTGAATAAATAACCTGATGAACAGAATGAACTGGTGATTATAATAGAATCAGGGACATAGAAAGGGAATGGACTGACTATTCTTGAGGGGGAAAGGGGTGTGGGAGATGGGGGAAGAGACTGGACAAAAATCGTGCACCTATAGATGAGGACAGTGGGTGGGGAGTAAGGGCTGAGGGTGGGGCGGGAACTGGGAGGAGGGGAGTTATGGGGGGGGAAAAAGAGGAACAAATATAATCTGAACAATAAAGATTTAATTCAAAAAAAATAAAAATTAAAAAAAAAAAAGAAAAGAAAATACTGTTTAAGCCCAGCCTAAATGATTGAACTCAAAAATTGGGGAATTTTTTTTAACTTACATGGAAATGGCCTGTTCTTCTCACAGAATTTCATGACCTGTACTGTTTCTTGGCGTGGAAACTGGGGCCTGTGGACTACCAGGGCCCAGTCGCATTGCTGTCCAGAGCATTACCTGATGGGCCCACTGTGTACCTCAAGAGAAACAGGGGACATTATGTCTGGAAAAATTCATTGTCGATTTCAATGGTTCTGAAATGTCTATAAATAAAGAAATTTTAAAAGTTGCAAAAAAAAAAAAAAGAGAGAGATAAGGAAGGCCACTACATAATACTAAAGGGAGCAATTCAACAAGAAGATATAACTCTGGTAAACATATATGCACTCAAGACAGGAGCACCCAAATACATAAAACAACTTCTGGAAGATATCAAGGGAGAGATCGATAGCAATACAGTCATAGTAGGGGACTTTAATACCCCACTGACACCACTGGATAAATCCTCTAAACAAAAATTCAGCAAAGAAACAGCAATCCTAAATGACTCACTAGATCAGATGGAATTAATGGACATCTTCAGAATATTTCACCCCAAAGCTACAGAATATACATGGCTATCATCAACAAATCAACAAACAACACGTGTTGGAGAGGATTTGGAGAAAAAAGAACCCTTGTTAACTGCTGGTGGGAATGCAGACTGGTGCAGCTACTGAGGAGAACAGTATGGAGTTTCCTCAAAAAACTAAAAATGAAATTCCTATTTGATCCAGTGATCCCACTTCTAGGACTATATCCCAAGAAACTAGAAACACCAATCAGAAAGGATATATGCACCCCTATGTTCATAGCAGCACAATTTACCAGAGCTAAGATTTGGAAACAGCCTAAATGCATATCATCAGATGAGTGGATTAAAAACTGTGGTACATCTACACAATGGAATACCATACTGATGTAAAAAAGAAGGAATTTTTACCTTTTGCAACAGCATGGATGGAACTGGAGAGCATTATGCTAAGTGAAATAAGCCAGTCAGAGAAAGGAAAATATCACATGATCTCACTCATTTATGGAATATAATGAACAACATAAACTGATGAACAAAAACGGATCCTGAGTCAGAGAATCATGGATCAGAATGTCACACCTCAGAGGGAAGGTAGGGGAGGGTGGGGTAAGGGGGAGTGGTCAGCCAAAGGACCTGTATGAATGCATATAAGCCTAACCAATGGATACAGACAGCAGGGGGTGTGGGCATGAGTTGGGGGCTTATAGGGGGATAAAGATACATATGTAATACTTTAATCAATAAAGAAATTAAAAGTAAAAAAAAAATAAGCCTAACCAATGGACACAGACAACAGGAGGGTAAGGGCATGAGTGAGGGGGTGGGGGGCAATGGGGCAATAGGGACACATATGTAATACCTTAATCAATAAAGAAAAAAGTAAACATGAATAAATAAATAAATAAATTTGAATCCTATTTCAGAGGAAAAAAATACAACTGATTTCTGGATATTAATTTTGTATTCTTCTACTTTACTAACTGCATTTATCAGTTGTAGTATTTTTTGTGGAATCTTTAGGGTTCTCTGTATACAGTATCATATTATCTGTGTATAATGACTATTTTACTTCCTCCTTTCCAATTTTGATGTTTTTTATTTCTTATTCTTGCCCAGTTTCTGTGCTGAGGACTTAGAGTACTAGATTGAATGAGAGTGGTAAATGGACATCCCTGTCTTGTTCCCAATATTAAGGGAAAAGCTTTTAATGTTTGCCCATTGAGTTTGGTTTGCCCAATGGCAGTGGGTTTGTCATGCGTGGCCTTTATTATATTGAGGATTTTCCCTCTAGTCCACTTTGTTGACAGTTTTTATTATAAAAAGGGTGCTGGACTTTAACAAATGCGTTTTACACATCTATTGATATGATCATGTGATTTTTATCCTTCATTTTGTTTGGTGTATCATGTTTATTGGTTTTCAAATACTGTACCAACCTTGCATCCCCAGTATAAATCCCACTTGGTCAAGGTGTATGATCTTTTTAATGTACTGCTGGATCCTGTTTCCTAATATTGTGTTGAGAATTTAAGTATGTATGTTCATCAGGGATATTGTCATATACTAGTAACTGTTCCTTTGTAGCATCTTTATCTGGTTTTGAAATTAGGATAATGAATAAGTTTGGTTGCTTTCCCTCATCTTAAAATTTTTGGAATAGTTTGAAAAATTTATGTATTAGTTCTTCTTTGAATGTTTGGAAAAGATCACCTGTGAAGCCATCTGGTACATGTCTTTTGTTTGATGGGAATTTTAAAATTACTGCTTCAATTACATTAATTTTAATCTTCTATTCAGATTTTCTGATTCTTCATGACTCAGTTTTGGAAGATTGTATGTTTTTAGGAATTCATCTATTTCATCGTGATTGTCCAATTTGTTGGCATATAGTTGTTCCTGAAATTTTCTTACAATCCTTTGTATTTCTCTGGTGTCACTTGTTACTTCTCCTCTTTCATTTCTGATTTTATTTATTTGGCTCCTCTCTCATTTTTTATTGATGACTCTGGTTAAGTTTGTCAATCTTGTTTATCTTTACTAGTAAAAAACAGCTTTTGTTTTCACCATTTTTTGTATTACATTTTTAGACTCCATATCGTTTATTTAACTCTGATCTTCATAATTTCCTTCCTTGTACTCACTTTGGCCAAATTATATTTTCTAGTTTCTTTAGGTGTAAAGTTAGGTTTTTATTTGAGATTTTTTTTTTTTTTTTCTTTTTTTTATTGCTTAAAGTATTACAAAGGGTATTACATATGTGTCATTCTCCCCCCCCCCCCCTTGACAAGAACGGGGAGATTTTTTTTTTCATCTTAAGGTAGGCCTGTAATGCTATGAATTGTCCTCTTAGGACTGCTTTCACACTGTCCCTTGGTTTGGGTTTGTTGTGTTCTCATTTTCATTTGTTTCAAGGAATCTTTTGATTTCTTCCTTGATCTCATTTTTAACCTATTCATTATTTAAGTGATTTTGGGAAAGTTTGATGCCTGAGCCAGGACAGGCTATTCATATGGAAAAGTTGCTGCGAACAACTTGGGTGGGGCTGCAAGTTGGTTGGGGTGAGATCTCAGGAAATCACCAAGGTGGAGTGAACAGTGTGAGCCATGCTGACGGAAACTCAGATATTGTCACCAGTCATCTCTGTGACAGGAGAGATCCCAGAGCAGGAATAATGACCCCTGTGAGCACCTCCATCTTGGAAAAGCTGCTCCCAAGTTTCTTCCCTGATGCCTCACAATCTAGTTCCTGCCCATATATCCCTCATTGATGCAATGCCGCTGCCCAGTGCTGGAGCTCAGAGGGAGTGAGACCATGTAAGTTCGTGTGCTGGCCCTTTAAGAGGGACTGCCTGAGTCTCCAGCAGCCTCCTTGTCACTCAGCCCACAATCCCTGTTAATTTTTACAGTCCTAAGTTATGGGGACTTCTCTTCCCAGCTCTGGAACCCTGGCTAGCAGCCTGTTGTGGGTCTGGAACCCCTTGCTTCTCATGGGAGTCCTCTGCAGTGGAGATATCCATCCTGAATAAAACCACACTACATGTGGGTGTCAGACCAGACTGTTCCACAACTCTGTCTCTCTACCAGTCTCAATGTACTTTCTTCTTTACTTGTATAGTTGTAGGACTTTCATTCTGCCAGCTTTCAGGGGGTTCTGAATAATGGTTGTTCTGTATTTTAGTTGTAATTTTGATGTGGATGTGGAAGACAGCAAGAACCAGTGTTTACCTATGCCAACATCTTGGTTCACCTAAACTTTGGCATTTTAATTATGATGTGTCTTGGTATGGGCTTCCTTAAGTTTATCTTGTTTTGGGATTTCTGTGCTTCCTGGACTTGTGTGTCTTTTTCCTTCACAATGTTAGGAAAGTTTTCAGTCATTCTTTCTTCAAATAGGTTCTTGATCCCTTGCTCCCTCACTTGTCCTTCTGGTACTCTTATGATGTGGATGTTGCTATGTTTCATGTTGTCCACAAAATCCCTCAAACTGTCCTCCTTTTTAAAAATTTTTTCTGTATGAAAATAATCTCACTTATATGTGGGATCTAACAAACAAAATAAACTGATGAACAAAATAGATCCAGAAATATAGAAGCATGGAACAGACTGACACATTTCAGAGGAAAGGCGGAGTTTGTGTGTGGGTGGGGGGAGTGAATAACCAGGGAACTTATATGCATATGTGCATAGCCCATGGACACAGACAATAGAGTGGTGAAGGTTTGGGAAGGGTGTGTAGGGGGTGGAGGAGGTCAATGGGTGGGGAGGAAACAAACAAACTAACTAAAAAGATATATGTCCCTACTGGACTAGTGTCACTTATGGACATTGCTGCTTAATAAAGTGGAGTGCACATGAAAAAAAATTATTTTGATACTCTGTGTGTTTTCTGCTACCTTGTCTTCCAAAATTACTGTCTCAGTCCTCTGTATCACCCAACCTACTGTTTATTCCTTATAGTGTAATCTTTATTTCATATACTGCATTCTTAATTTGACTGGTTCTTTTTATGGTTTTTATGTCCTTTTTTCATGCTCTTGTATTTCTCACTAATTTCCTTGAGCATCTTTATAACCATTTTTTAACTCTATATCTCGTAAATGCTTTCTTCTATTTCATTTAGTTCTTTTTCTGGATATTTTTCCTGTTCTTTCATTTGGGGCATGTTTCTTAGGCTCCCCATTTAGGCTGACTCTTTGTGTTTGTTACTGTGTATTAGGTAGATCTTCTATGTTTCCCAGTCTTTGTGGGATATAGTGTTTTGTGGAATACAATGGCATTGTCTCCTTGATCACCTGATCAGGGTGCTCTAGGAATGTCACTTTTGTGGGTAATTTAGTCTTGACTGCTATTGGTCTGTTCTTGTGGGAGTTCATCCCTCATGCTGGATAACTGTAATGAATAACCTCAACCATAGTGTATGATCTTTTGTGTAGGTGGTGACCACACAAAGCAGAATTTACCTCAGCAAGGACTAGTGCTTGCTGAAATCTCCCTTTGTATAAGCCACTTGTGAATCTAATTGGATCTGGCCCTGATGTTGTCTAAAGCTGCCACTAGGTATGTTGGTTCTGGGGCCCCTTTGGAGAGACTCTGGTGGATGTCAGTGTAAGAAGCTGCCTGTGACTAGCCCTGGGAACCCTGTTTCTAGCTACCATGCAATCCACAGTTTGTGGCTGCCTCTGTTGGGCATGGGTATGTGTTGGAAGGATCAAGCAATGTACCAAGGCCACTTCCACCAGCCCTGAATCCAGGGTCAGGTCACCAAAAGGCCCAATGTGCCCCAAGATCAGCCTCCATCTCCCTCCTCCTTCTGGTTAGGCTCAGTAACTGAAAGAACTTCTGGTGGTACTTAAGTTGCATGAGGTAGGTTCTCAGTGATTCACCAGGTAGGGGTGAGTGGTATTCACCATATTGAAACAGGTTCAAACTCAGTGCCAATGCTGGGTATTAGACCATTCAGCAAATGTCACAGGGTATATCCAGTCTAGCTGTCACCTAGTTGATGCCTGCACACCTTTGTGATGTTGCAGGGTCTCAGGGAGTTGTCAGATTGAGGCCAGCAAAGTTTATCAGTCCCAAACAGACCAAGATTTGGCCATGTAAAGGAAGGGCTCTGCACTGATTTGGAAATGGCAAAAATAGACCCCATAATAGAGTCACACAACTCAGTCTGTCCCAAAGTCTGCTGGAAGCCCAACCTCAGCAATGAGAGGTCACTGGGTGTCAGGAGAATGGTGTTACTATACCTCCCATGAGGGGGAGTTGCAGGTCAGCCTTGTGGGAAATAGGGGCGTGGCCACCACCCCAGAATCACACAACTCAGTCTGTCCTGGATTCTGCCCAGACCTCTTGGGAACCTCATGTATGATAGGATGGAGCCACCACAAGTTGGGAGGATAGGGATAGTGGATCTCTCCTAAGGGGAATGTGTCTGTCAGGTTCACAGGAAAGTGAGGAAATGGCCCCCACTCCAATGCTACATCACTTAGTCACTGATACCCCTAGTCTGTCCAGATCTTTACACCCTGACCCAGGCAGCTGACTCCTCAGCAGGGCCTAAGCCCCATAAGGTGGGGCAACAGGGAGTCCATAAGATAAGGCCATTGCATTCCCCCAGGATGATGCCGTATGTGGAGAAATTCCCAATCCAAGAAAGATGGCATCTATAGTATGGGAGAGGTACTTATCACAGGGATCTTGACGGCTGTCCTTTCAGCTCTTCCAAGAGCCACAAACCCCAGGCTATCCTTACACAATTCTATTCTAATCTACCCTCCCTCCACCAGAGCCCAGGCTGAGTGGCTACAAATGAGATTTTGTGCATTGGTCCTTCAAGGAGGTGCCTGTATCTCTAGCAGATTCTATCTCTCCCTGGTGGACAGATTTCCAACTGCTTTTCACAGATGGGTGTTATATGGGCATCTCTTCCTGGCTCTGGTGCTCTGGCTGGGGATCCTGGCTTAGGGTTGAGACCCCACAATTCTCAGGGAGAACCCTTGCAACTGAGGTAATCCTTCCTGAATCTCAGTTACCACCCCTGGGAGTAAGGCCAGCCCTTTTTGTGTCTCCATCCTTCCTACAACTCTCGATGTAGCTTCTGTAAATCCTTGGTTATAAGAATCCTCTTCAGCTAGTCTTTAGTTGGTTATTCTGGTTGATCGTTCTACATTTTAATATTATTTGTATTGATTTCAAGGAGGAAAGAAGAGGAAGATAGAGATAGAAACATCAGTAATGAGAATCATTGATCAGCTGCCTCCTGCATACTCCCTACTGGGGATTGAGCTTGCAATCCTAGCATATGCTCTTGACTGGAATCAAACCTGGAACCCTTCAGTCTTCAGGCCAATGCTCTATCCACTGAGCCAAACCAACTAGGGCGATTGTTCCATATTTTAATTGTAATTCCAGTTTGGTCCTGGGAGTGAATGAGTATATTTTCCACCTACTCCACCACTACCTTACTACTTGTTATCTTATTTCCTTACAGATTGTCACCTTTGTCTATGGCCTAGTTTTACATCTTCCAGACCGAAATCTGCAAATAGATAGAAAGATATATAGATATAGGTATATGGCTTGCAATAACTACATTTTGACTATGTTTACAAAGTACTAGAAGCAGATAGGTGCTGAGATAAACTTTCTGATCAGGAATGATTATAAAACAGGTAGTCATATGCTGATATACGTTTAACACTAGCTTGAGGGGTGAGGAGACCTGATTTGTTGCCTTTGCTGATTTCCATGAGGTAAATATTTCACCATGGCTAATTTCAACCTACCAATTACTGAACATGAGCTTAGAGTTGGGAAGCAATGTGCACAATTGATTGTCAAGAGTTGGTTCAAGGAAGCTGTAATATACCACCAGATACAAGTCAGAAATAAATCAAAACATATCCCTCTTCCTTCCACTTCACTCCCAGAGGAGTCAAAGCTATTCCCAAGATATTTTGTCTTGTTGTCTTAATGGGTAGGCAGCACAGGTGGCAGATTAAAACAAAGATATATCCCATATAATTGGTACACATAATTTCTTAATTATATAGTGGAGAAAACAGTATGTTCCATATCTCATCTTTAGTGAGGAGTTAAGAATAGAGAAAGAAAACCACAAAAACAATGATATAAACAGGGGTTTGAAGACAAGTTCTAATTTACTTGGACCTTTTAGCATATAAAAGAAAAGGTTGTAGACTAAAGAAAGAAGGTGGGCTGGTTTGTAGAAAAAATCATTCTTTAATAGGAAAGGTTTTTAACTTGTTTTGGATGAGACAAAAGGAGGAGGAGGAAGAGTATGACTAGCTAATAATCTCCAATGAGGATAGAAAAAGAAACTAGGGCTTAAACTGCAGTGGAAGGTATTTAAGGTATTATTTTGGAGTAGATGACATAGTAGTTATAGGAATATGCACCATAAAAGTTCCAAGTACTACATCACTTCAAAGACCCCCATTGTGCTATAGGTATCAAGCTGAAGTTAAAAGAGTCATGCTGCTTCCCATATAATTGAGTACATAACAAACCAATTCACTGTAGACTTTCCAGAGTAGTAAAGGAAGTACCAATCTAGATTGGTATTGTCATAAAATAAATGCTACCAAGTTGTTGTGTAATTTCAAATCAGTCTCTTGCTTCTCAATATCTATTTTCTTCCTCAAAATGACAGGCTTTAAATAATAGTAATATCTTCTATGTCACAAATAAAATGGCTTCTGATTGCTTCTGATTTTAGTGGTCTTTTTGCCTATCAGGCAACTGTGAAACAATAAATTAAGCTGAAGTCACTTAGGGCAACAAACTACTGTATGAAAGTGCTGCAACCATTTATGGTTAGGGTTCAGGATCTGAAGAAGGGGCCATGCACAAATGAAAACACTAGACAAGAAATATGAATTTAGAAGGCGTGGGGGCCAGGTGGAAACTTCCCTCTAGTGGAGAAGCTCTCCGAAAACTGGGTCCCATCTGCTTTTATTCACTTGAATACACATTTGCCCTTTAGGAATGCATATAGGCATATCAAATGTAAAGTTTGGTAAACAGTAAAAGGATTATCAGGTTAGGGAATTGCCTTGAGCCACTGAGCCAACAGCAGGGCAATATTATGCTGATTTTCAGCCCTGCTGACTATCAAAGTCCATTGGTCTTCCAGTGAGTCTTTTTGCATTAATATGCTAACTACTGTTGGTCTTAGCCTCCAGCATGAAAGCAGTGTTACTTTGAGGTTTTTGTCATGCTAGGCTTAAAAAGGAATAGAAAATCTCATTGTTATTACAGTCTCTAAAATCTTCCCTCACCTAATCTCCCTTTTCCTTATCATTAGCGTGGATTCAGAAGTTGACAATCCTCAGTATGGGCTACATTTTCTCCTAGTTATTGAAAACTAAAACAGCTCATGATTTACAACACCTACACATGTTGAGGATCAAGCTTGCACAGTCATCTAGGAAAGGCAACACATGATAAATCTGGACAGGACAGATTTTTTCATCAATCTTCTACACATTATAAATGGTCCTATATACCAGCAAACACAAGAACTATTTATTTTAAAATCTCCCTTACACTGACCAGATTATCATTTTGGTACTTAACAATTACCTCTTAAGAGAAACAGACTACAGCCCTAACCAGTTTGGCTCAGTGGATAGAGCGTCAGCCTGCAGACTGAAAGGTCCCAGGTTCAGTTCTGGTCAAGGGCATGTACCTTGGTTGTGGGCACATCCCCAGTAGGAGGTGTGCAGGAGGAAGCTGATTGATGTTTCTCTCTCATCGATGTTTCTGACTCACTATCTCTCACCCTTCCTCTCTGTAAAAAAAAATCAATAAAATATATTTTAAAAAAGAGAAACAAACTACAGTATCTATAATAATAAAATAATAATATGCTAATTAGACTGGAGGTCCTTCCTTCTGGACAAAGCTGCATGGTGGGGGGTGAGGGCAGGGGACGAGGCTGAGGCAGAGGCAGCATAGGCCCGCGGTGACAGCGGCAGCAGGGGCCAAGGCCCTTGCATGAATTTTGTGCATTGGGCCTCTAGTATAGTTATAATATTCCTGTTTCTTGCTTTTGTCACATTCTAGAGTTCAGCCAATCCAATAGAAATGGAATGGACAGAAGAATTTTTTCCATTGTCTTGACCAGTCTTTCTTGCTTCTTATCATTTATGTATTTTTTCAAAGGTATATTTTAATCTACAAAGGCAGAAATGGAAACACCAGAGAAGGGATGAACAGACCATTGTGAAGAAAGCAAAACATGTGTAGCAATGCAGGTCTGAAAAAGATCTGGCTATTATAGAATAGTCATTCAGGAGGACTATGATTACATGTAACTCTTTGCTCAAGTTCTTATAAGAAAAATGAATGAATGAGATATTGAAAATATGATAAGCTGTGAGCTCATGAAAAAGCCACAGTGATTTCTTATTTAAATGACATAACACATTGTTATCTGTCCATAAATGTATGTGTACTTGTATGTGAGTGTGTGTGTTTTCTACATAACTGGTGAAAAAGAAGAGCATGGTAACCATTATAGATGAAATAAGTAATCAAAACAGATCCCAAATAGAAAATACCAGGGAGTTATAAGCCTTGGGTCTGAAAGAAAAACTAGTTTCAGGCCAGAATAAACTAAAATCTGAGTATGTATAAATTTTATTTAAAAAAAAATTTTTTGAATTTATTGGAGTGACATTGTTTAATAAAATTATATAGGTTTCAGGTATAATTTTACAATACATCACCTGAATATTTTATTGTGTGTTCACCACTCAAAGTTAGGTCTCCTTCCATCAACATTTATCTCCCCTTTACCCTCTCCAACTCCCCCATCCCTTTCCTTCTGGTAATCACCATACTGTTGTCTGAATCTATGACTTTTTCCCCCTTTGCTTAATACTCTCATCTTCTCACCTAGCCTTCAACTCTCTTCCACTCTGACAGCTTAAAATAATAAAAAATGGAACCCCAGGAAATCCGGCAGGAGCAGCAGAGGCTAGCAGACCAGGCTTTCTGGGACAGGGAGAGACTACCACCGCTGGGGGCACTCCCTGGACTGGTGGACTCTGCCACGGAGCCCACGCCATCTTGAAGGGGAGAGCCGCATCTTCTAGGAACTCAACAGCACCACCACCCAGACAGGCCTGGGATACTGCGAGCAACCCAGCAGCCACTCCAGCCAAACTCCTGCAGCCACACCCACAGACTGGCAGACCCTGGGATCTCCACCTCCAAAGGAGCACCACGCCCGCAGCAATAAGTGCAGCCCCTTCCTCCCCAGTGGCAGACCTCCTACATTGCATTCTCGCATCTCCAGAGAGCAGGTCTCCCAGACACACCACTCCATAGACTTCTCTTAGGAGTCATTGTGAGCTTCAGCTGGGTGTGATTTCTGTACAGACACAGACGCACTGCCTCCCAGTAGAAATTCTGAATTCCCTCTGCCTGAATAACTGCCCACACACACCCAGCTGTGCAACTTAAGCACCAGGGCCATTCAGTGCCAGGGTCCCTCAGAGTGATTCAGAACTCAACACCCAGCAAAGGCACTGCCACAGTTGCTCATTCCCCCTGAGCCCATCTATTCACAGGGCACTTTGGGAAGCCTCAGTGAGCTTACACTGGGTCCGAACATGGACAAATAGGGATGCACTCCCCTGGGCAGTAAAAATTCTGAATTCACCCATCCTGGATACCTGCCCAAAGACACCTTGATTAAACAATTAAGCGTGCCAGGACCCTTCAGAAAGCTTCAATGCACCTGCACCAGCAAACTCACTGCAGGTGCTCTAGTGTGCCACCACCAGGAATGCGCGCCTATACACCACAGGCGCATCAGCAAAAACTGAGCTTCCCCACCCCACAGCTGCAGGACTCTGGACACTACAGTTGCATGCTTTTCCAGCGTGCAGGTCTCCCAAGAACACCGCTCCATAGGCAGCCCTGGGGCCCCGCTGTGAGCCCCACTGGACACTCACTTAAACAAACAGGAGTGCACTGCGAGGCTGTAGAAATGCTGAATTCCCTCTTCTGGGATACCTTCCCACAGAGACTGCAATCCAGTGGCTTCAGTGCCAGGGCCCTTCAGAGTGTGTCAGTACACCCTGCTGGCAAACGCACCACAGGTGCCCCTGTGAACTGCCGCTGGTATCACTTGTATCCAACCACTGAGGCAGCAGCAGAAGCTGAGTCTGCCCACCCCACAACTACAGAACTCTAAACACCACAGTCATGCCTTTCCAGAATGCAGGCCTCCTGAGCTCCACAATCCCAACAGACGGTCCCTGGGTGCCACTGTGAGTCCCCATTAGGCACGTGTGATTTCAACCAATGGCACAAGACAGCAAAAATTGGGACACACCCCCCAACGGCTGCTGACTTCTAGACACCTCAGTTGCGCTTTCCCAGCTCACAGGCCTACATCAAGAGAACCCAAATAGCTCAAGCAGGGAGCTACACTAGACTACCAAGCCCAGGATACCCAAGAGGTCACACCAGTAGCACTATACCCAAAAGAAACTGGGTAGCAAAACAATCGGAGCTACAGTTACAACATTACAGCAAAAAATGGGAAGACAAAAAAGCAATCCACAAAGGAAAGAAAAAGAGAAATCACCAGAAAGGGAGTGAAATGAAATTGAGGCTACTAACTTATCCGAGAAAGAATTCAGAGTAATGGTTATAAGGATGCTCAAATGGCTGGACGACAAATACATACAACTCAATGAGAATTATAAGGAGCTGAATGAGAATGTCACCAACATGAAAAGGAACCAAGAGGAATGAAGAATGACATAGCTGCAATAAAGAACACAATGGAAGGCTTAAAGAGCAGACTAGAAGAGGCTGAGGACCACATCAGTGAATTAGAAGACAAGGAAGGAAAAAACACAAAAACACAGGAGCAACTGGAAAATAAAGCTTAAAAAGCAAGAGGAGAGCCTAAGAGAGCTTTGGGACAATGCAAAACGAAACAACATTCACTTAATAGGGGTACCAGAAGGAGAGGAGGAGAAGCAAGGAATATAAAACCTGTTTGAAGAAATAATGACAGAAAACTGCCCTGATACTGGCAAGAAAAAAACTACACAAGTCCAAGAAGCACATAGAGTGGCAAACAAGGTAAACCCCAAAAGACCAACACAAAGACACATCATAATTGAATTGGCAAACACCAACGACAAAGTAAGAATCTTAAAGGCTGCCAGAGACAGAAAGTTACTTACAAGGGATCTCCTATTAGAATATCCACTGACTTCTCAACAGAAACACACCAGGCCATAAGGGAATGGAATGAAATATACAAAGTGCTGCAAAGCAAGGGAATGAATCCAAGAAAACTATAGCCAGCAAGGCTATCAATCAAAATTGAAGGTGGAATCAGGAGCTTCACAGACAAAAAAGGGCTAAGAGAGGTTATTACCACCAAGCCAGCAATACCAGAAATGCTAAAGGGACTGCTGTAAAAAGAAGAAACAGAAAGACAAGAAGAAACACAAACATTAAGAATAAAAATGACCACAAACAAGTACTTTTCAATAATAACATTAAATGTAAATGGATTAAATGCTCTAATCAAAAGACACAGGGTAACTGAATGGATAAGAAAACATGACCCATATATTTGCTGTTTGCAAGAGACCCACCTCAGAACAAAGGATTCACACAGACTGAGAGTGAAGGGATGGAAAAAATTTTTCAGGCAAATGGAAATGAGAAAAACGCTGGGGTTGCGATACTTATATCTGACAAAATAGACCTCAAAGGAAAGGCCATAACAAGAGATAAGGAAGTCCACTACATAATACTAAAGGGGGCAATTCAACAAGAAGATATAACTGTGGTAAACATATATGCACCCAATACAGGATCACCCAAATACATAAAACAACTTCTGGAAGATATCAAGGGAGAGATCGATAGCAATACAGTCATAGTAGGGGACTTTAATACCCCACTGACACCACTGGATAAATCCTCTAAACAAAAATTCAGCAAAGAAACAGCAATCCTAAATGACTCACTAGATCAGATGGACTTAATTGACATCTTCAGAACATTTCACACCAAAGCTACAGAATATATATTCTTCTCCAGTGCACATGGGACATTTTCAAAGATAAAACATATATTAGGACACAGGCCAAGTCTCTTCAAATTCAACAGAATAGAAATCATAACAATCATCTTCTCAGATCACAATGTCATAAAACTAGAAACCAACTACAATATAAACATTGAAAAAATCAAACACTTTGGAGGCTAAATAGCATGCTATTAAACAATGGCTGCGTTACCAGAGAAATCAAAGAAGAAATAAAAAGCATTCTGGAAACAAGTGACAATAAAAACAAAACAATCCAAAAATCTATGGGACACAATGAAAGCAGTCCTGGGAGGGAAGTTCATAGTTCTACAGGCCGACCTCAAAAAACAAGAAAAACTGGTAATAAAGAATTTAGCCCTACAACTCATAGAGTTAGAAAGAGAGCACCTAGAAAAGCCCACAGCATCCAGAAGGAATGAAATAATAAAGATCAGAGCAGAAATAAATGAAATAGAGACCAAAAAACAATACAAAAGATCAAGAAACCAAGAGCTGGTTCTTTGAAAGGATTAACAAGATTGATGAACCTATCGCCAGGCTAACCAAGAATCAAAGAGAAAGGACCCAAATAAACAAAATCAGAAATGAAAGAGGTAAAGTAACAACTGACACTACTGATATACAAAGGATTTTCAAAAGATACTACAAACAACTCCACTCAAACAAACTGCACAACCTTGATGAAATGGAGACATTCCTAGAAAAATACAAGCTTCCAAAACTCAATCAGGAAGAATCAAAAAACCTGAATAGGCCAATAATTACTGATGAAATTGAAACAGTAATCAAAATGCTTCCAGCAAACAAAAGCCTTGGACCAGAACGCTTCACATGTGCAGTTTTACCGAACATTCAAAGAAGAACTAAAGCCAATCCTTCTCAGACTATTCCAAAAAATTCAAGAGGAAAATACACTTCCAAGCTCTTTCTATGAAGCCAGCATTACCCTAATCCCAAAACCTGATAAAGACACCAGAAATAAAGAGAATTGCAGGCCAATATCCCTGATGAACATAGATGCTAAAATCCCCAACAAAATTCTAGCAACCAAATCCAGCATTACATTAGAAAGATCATACACCATGACCAAGTGGGATTTATTCCAGGAATGCAAGGCTGGTACAATATCCGCAAATCAATATACATCGCATAAACAAACTGAGAGACAAAAATCTAATAATCATATCGATTGATGCAGAAAAGGCATTTGACAAAGTCCAAGACCCTGTATTGATAAAAACTCTCAGCAAAGTGGGAATAGAAGGATCATTCCTCAACATAATAAAAGCCTTATATGACATCCTACAGCCGAAATCATACTCAATGGGCAAAAACTAAAGACATTTCACTTAAGAACAGGAAGAAGACAGGGATTCCCACTTTCACCACTCCTGTTTGACATAGTACTGGAAGTGCTAGCCAAAGCGATCAGACAAGAAGAAGAAATAAAAGGCATCCAAATTGGAAAAGAAGAAGTAAAATTATCATTATTTGAAGATGACATGATACTGTACTTAGAAAACCCTAAAGACTCCATCAAAAAATTATTACACCGAATAAATGAATTTGGCAATGTAGCAGGATACAAAATCAACACCAAGTAATCTATTGCATTTTTATACGCCAATAGTGAACTTACAGAATGAGAAATTTAAAAACCAATCCCATTTACCATTGCACCAAAAAAATTAAGATACCTAGGAATAAGCTTAACTAAGGAGGTAAAAGACCTCTACCCAGAAAACTACTGAACACTGAAAAAGGAGATAGAGGAAGACATAAACAGATGGAAGAATACTGTGTTCATGAATTGGTAGAATCAACATCATCAAAATGTCCATACTACCCAAAGTAATCCATAGATTCAATGTACTCCCCATTAAAATACCAACAACATATTTTACAAATCTAGAAAGAACTCTCCTAAAATTCATCTGGAATAAAAAAAAAAATCCAAATAGCTGCTGCGATCCTGAGAAAGAAGACGAAAGTATGAGGGATCTCAATACCAGATATCAAGCTATATTACAAAACCATGGTTCTTAAAACTGCCTGGTACTGGCACAAGAAGAGGCATATAGACCAGTGGAATAGAATAGAGAACCCAGAAATCTACCCAAACCACTATGTTCAATTAATATTTGACAAAGGAGGCAAGAACATACAATGGAGTCAGGACAGTCTCTTCAATAAATGGTGCTGGGAAACTTGGTCAGACACATGCAAAAAAATGAAACTAGACCACCAACTTACACCACACACAAAATAAACTCAAAATGGATAAAGGACTTAAAAGTAACAGGGGAAACCATCAAAATATTAGAGGAATCCACAGGTAGCAAAATCTCAGGTATATACCAAGGAATTTCTTCACTGACTCAGCTCCTAGGGCAATGGAAACTAAAGGGAAAATAAACAAATGGGACTACATCAAAATAAAAAGTTTCTGCACAGCAAAAGAAACCATCAACAAAACAACAAGAAAACCCACTGCATGGGAGAACATAGTTGCCAATGATATTTCTGATAAAGGTTTAATCTCCAACCTTTACAGAGAACTCATACAACTTAACAAAAGGAAGATAAACACCCCAATCAAACAATGGGCAATGGACCTAAATAGACACTTTTTGAAAGAGGACATACATAAGGCTGAGAGACATGTGAAAACATGCTCAAAGTCACTAATCATCTGAGAGATGCAAATCAAAACGACAATGAGGTACCATCTCACACCTGGTGGATTGGCTATCATGAACAAATCTACAAATGACAAATGCTGGTGAGGATGTGGAGAAAAAGGAACCCTCTTTCACTGCTGGTGAGAATGCAAACTGGTGCAGCCACTGTGGAGAACAGTATGGAGTTTCCTCAAAAGTCTAAAAATGGAACTTCATTTGACCCAGTGATCCCACTTGTAGGAATATATCCCAAGAAACCAGAAACACCAATCAGAAAGGATACATTCACCCCTATGCTCATAGCAGTACAATTTACCATAGCTAAGATTTAGAATCAGCCTAAGTGCCCATCAGCAGATGAATGGATTAAGAAACTCTGGTACATTTACACAATGGAATACTACACTGCTGTAAAAAGGAAGGAACTCCTACCATTTGCAACAGCATGGATGGAGCTGGAGAGCATTATGCTAAGTGAAATAAGTCAGTCAGAGAAAGATAAACATCACATGCTCTCACTCATTTGTGGATTATAATGAACAACATAAACCAATGAACAAAAACAGATGTAGAGACACAGAAGCATCGATCAGATGCTCAAAACTCAGAAGGAAGGTAGGGGAGGGTGGGGCTGAGGGAGAGACATCAAAAAAAGACTTGTATGCATGCATATAAGCATAAGCGATGGATGTGGACCACAGGGGGTGAGGGTGGGGGCAGGATTGGGAGGATGAGAGGACATTGGGGAGGATAAAGACACATTTGTAATATCTTTTCTAAAAATATATTTCATTGTTTTTTTACAGAGTGGAAGAATGAGGGATAGAGAGTTAGAAACATCGATGAGAGAGAAACATTGATCAGCTGCCTCCTGCACACCCCCTACTGGGGATATGCCAGCAACCAAGGTACACGCCCTTGACCGGAATCGAACCTGGGACCCTTCAGTCCACAGGCCAACACTCTATCCACTGAGCCAAACTGAATAGGGCCTTTTGTAATATCTTAATCAATAAAGGGAAAATAAATTCTAAAAAAAATGGAACCCCAATAATCCTATTTTTTAAAAAAAATAGAATTTATTGATTTTTTACAGAGAGGAAGGGAGAGAGATAGAGAGTTAGAAACATCGATGAGAGAGAAACATCGATCAGCTGGCTCCTGCACATCTCCTACTAGGGGTGTGCCCGCAACCAAGGTACATGCCCTTGACCGGAATCGAACCTGGGACCTTTCAGTCCACAGGCCGACGCTCTATCCACTGAGCCAAACCGGTTTTGGCAATCCTAATTTTTTAACCTAGGTGCATTTATATGTACAATGTGCTAAGCCCTGGACATGGATGAACCTTGTCCCTACAATCTGGGTGATAATCCTAGCTAGATTAAACATGGGGAAAGCAAAGGATTACACAACCCCCATTTATTTATTGATTGATTTTCAATTTTTTTTCATTTTATTTGTGTTTATTATAACCAAAATACCATTGTAAAAGTTAAAAATTTAAAAATTCAATATCATAAAATATCCATATCCATATCCAACAAGTGTTTCAATTTCCAATTATCTTATCAATGTCATAATTTATTATATATACATAATATATATATTATATATCTATTATTACATATGTGTCCTCATCCTCCCATTACCGCCAACCCCCCAATCTATGCCCTCACCCCCCTGTTTTCTGTGTCCATTGATTAGGCTTCTGTGCATGCATACAAGTCCTTTGGTTGATCTCTCCCCTTTACCCCCACCCTCCCCTACCTTCCCTCTGAGGTCTGACAGTATGATCAATGCTTCTCTGTCTCTGGATCTGTTTTTGTTCGTCAGTTTATCTTGTTCATTATATTCCATAAATGAGCGAGAACATGTGATATATATCTTTCTCTGACTGGCTTATTTCACTTACCATAATGCTCTCCAGTTCCATCAATGCTGTTGCAAATGTTAGAAGGAAGGCCATATGAAAACATGCTCAAAGTCACTAATTATCTGAGAGATGCAAATCAAAACTACAATGCGGTATCATCTTACACCTGTCAGAATGGCTATCCATCAACAAATCAACAAATGACAAGTGTTGGCAAGGATGAGGAGAAAAAGGAACACTTTTTGCACTGCTGGTGGGAATGCAGACTAGTGCAGTCACTGTGGAGAACAGTACGGAGCTTCCTCAAAACACAAAAAATGGAACTCCCATTTGACCCAGTGATCCCACTTGTAGGAATATATCCCAAGAAGCTAGAAACACCAATCGGAAAGGATATATACACCCCTATGTTCATAGCAGCACAATTCACCATAGCTAAGATTTGGAAACATCCTAAGTGCTCATCAGTAGATGAGTGGATTAAAAACCGGTTGTCCATTTACAGAATGGAATAGTATGCTGTGGTAAAAATAAAGGAGAAATTCTTACCAATTTCTTATTTAAAAAAAATTACTTTTAGTTTTTACAAAAGAAAGATTACATGGTAATTGATATTAAGTTAAGAAGAAAATTAGTGAGAAACCAGGATGGCGGCATACGTAAACACCGGAGTTTGCTGCCTTGAATAACCACTTCAAAAATACAACTAAAAGATGGAACGGACATCATCCAGAACCACAGGAAGGCTGGCTGAGTGGAAATTCGACCACTAGAAGGAAAGAGAAAAGCATACCGAGACTCAGAGGAGGCTCAGTGCGGAAGTAAAATACTAAGGTACAGAGGCGCACACGGAGTGGGCTGGCGGCTGAGGGCGGGGTTGTCGTTTTCAATCTGGAGGGAGTCTCAGACTCTGAGCTCCAGTTCCGGGTGAGTCTCTGGGGACCCAGACTCATACGGGAGAAGCAGGACTGTCTGGCATTGGTTGGAACTTGAGGGCAGCTTTCTCTTGGAGGCTTTTGCAGCGATTGCAGAGACACTGAGAAGCGGAGACTCTGAGAGCAGCCATAACTGCTAGCCCACCCTGTTGATCCCGTGGGACCCGCCCCGCCCAAGCCTTGCAGGGAGGCTTTTGCTGGATAGCCTAAGGCAGAGGCTAGATTAGCACCTCCCTAAAGATCCAAGAGCCAGTGTACCCAGAGGTCAGAGTGAGACCATCCAGTTTGCAGCTCCGTGGAACCATAAAGGACACACTCAGG
Source organism: Myotis myotis (assembly GCF_014108235.1). Lineage (NCBI taxonomy): Eukaryota > Metazoa > Chordata > Mammalia > Chiroptera > Vespertilionidae > Myotis > Myotis myotis. The sequence continues at coordinate 89,851,569 of NW_023416346.1, forward strand.
GGGCAGACTCAGTAAGCACCAAAGCCCCATTGAAGCAAGTCTTGCCCCGGAGGGGTGTCTCCAGCACAGAAGTTCTCCCACTGCAGACACAGCTGATTCTCACAGCCAATTGGCCTGGAGGTCAATTCCTCCCAGTGATACCTACAACAATCAAGGCTTAACTATAACAAGACTGTGCACAAAGACCACAAGGGGGTGCACCAAGAGTGTCCTCCTCAGGTAATTGGGGAGGCTGAACCACTGGGCCCTAGAGGACACTTAGCACAGAAAACCACTTTATCAACACAGGGAAGCATAAAAAATGCGGAGACAAAAAAAAGGGACACAAATGACAGAAAAGGAGGAAAGCAAACTTCTGGATATAGAGTTCAAAACCACACTTTTAAGATTTTTCAAGAATTTTCTAGAAACTGCCCATAAACTTAATGAGATCTACAAGAAATCTAATGACACCCTTGAGGTTGTGATAAATGACCAACTAGAAATTAAGCATACACTGACTGAAGTAAAGAATATTATACAGACTCCCAACAGCAGACTAGAGGATCACAAGAATCAAATCAAAGATTTGAAATATGAAGAAGCAAAAAACACCCAACCGGAAAAGCAAAACGAAAAAAAGAATCCAAAAATACGAAGATAGTGTAAGGAGCCTCTGGGACAGCTTCAAGCATACCAACATCTGAATTATAGGGGTGCCAGAAGAAGAGAGAGCAAGATATTGAAAACCTATTTGAAGAAATAATGACAGAAAACTTCCCCTACCTGGTGAAAGAAATAGACTTACAAGTCCAGGAAGCACAGAGAACCCCAAACAAAAGGAATCCAAAGAGGACCACACCAAAACACATCATAATTAAAATGCCAAGGGCTAAAGACAAAGAGAGAATCTTAAAAGCAGCAAGAGAAAAACAGTTAGTTACCTACAAGGGAATACCCATACGACTGTCAGCTGATTTCTCAACAGAAACTTTGCAGGCCAGAAGGGATTGGCAAGAAATATTCAAAGTGATGAATACTAAGAACCTACAACCAAGATTACTCTACCCAGAAAAGCTATCATTCAAAATTGAAGGTCAGATAAAGAGCTTCACAGATAAGGAAAAGCTAAAGGAGTTCATCACCACCAAACCAGTATTATATGAAATGCTGAAAGGTATCCTTTAAGAAGAGGAAGAAGAAGAAAAAGGTAAAGATACAAATTATGAACAACAAATATGCATCTATCAACAAGTGAATCTGAAAATCAAGTGAATCATCTGATGAACAGAATGAACTGGTGATTATAATAGAATCAGGGGCATAGAAAGGGAGTGGACTGACTATTCTTGGGGGGCAAGGGGTGAGGGGGATGCGGGAAGAGACTGGACAAAAATTGTGCACCTATGGATGAGGACAGTGGGTGGGGAGTGAGGGCGGAGGGTGGGGCGGGAACTGGGAGGAGGGGAGTTATGGGGGGAAAAAAGAGGAACAAATGTAATAATCTGAACAATAAAGATTAAAAAAAAGAAGAAGAAAATTAGTTAAAAACAATAGAATCAAAGTGTGATAATTTTATATTAAATTTGTTTTTAAAAGCAAGTTTTGAAAACATGCAATAATATATTTTAATTAATATTTTATTATACTCCCAATGGAAATTCCTCTATATCTGAACTGGTAACCCCCGTCAGCCAGTTTGTCAATGGCTTTTCCCTTTTATAGGTGCTATTAGCGACACATAGCAATGATACATGAGTGTTCTTTGAAAGCTCCAGACACTATATATAGCTTTTTCTCTTCTTTGAGGTCCTTACATTTCTTTAAACTTTGGGGTTCTTAAAACTCTGCCTTAAGCTCTAAATCATGAGGAAACTAAAGAGTTCTCCACATCAAACTGTATTCTACCATATCCAGGTGTAAAGAAAACAGAGTTCATATAAATCATTTGGTATCATCCTCACATATCATTATGAAATGAACAAAATAGGAAATGACAAAAATCTAATGAAAACCTGCAAATGTCTATGAGTATAAAACTATAATTTTAATTCTTCTGTATAGTTCTGTGGCAACATCCTATCTAATAAAATAGTAATATGCAAATTAACCGTCACTCTGTCACTCCATCACAAAGCTGGAGGCTTGGGTTGCCCCAGGCGATGGAGGAAGCCAAGCTTCCCACCTGTCCTGGCCAAGGTTACAAAGTTTTAATTATAGAAGATAAATAAATCCCAGAACAAAAAGAAAAAGAAAAAAAGTAGACCCTGGGAAATTGGGTCACAGGGGGGCGTGGCCAGCCTGAAAACGGCCATCAGCCCCTCACCTAGGCTGGCCACACCCCCATGGGGTGACGGTTCTCACTGGGAGGCTTGGCCTGTCTGAAAACGGCCCTCAGCCCCTCACCCAGGCTGGCCAGGCACCCCAGTAGGGACCCCCACAGTGAAGGGGTCTTGACCATCCTGCAAACAACCATCAGCTCCTCACCCAGGCTGGCCAGGGACCCCAGTGGGGACCCCCACCCTGATCCGGGACACCCTTCAGGGCAAACCAGCCAGCCCCCGCCTGTGCACCAGGCCTCTATCCTATATAATAAAAGGGTAATATGCAAATTGACCCTAACATCAGAATGACTGGGAATGACTGGTCACTATGACACACACTGACCACCAGGGGGCAGATGCTCAATGCAGGAGCTGCCCCCTGGTGGTCAGTGTGCTCCCACAGGGGGAGCTCTGCTCAGCCACAAGCCAGGCTGACGGCTGCCAGCACAGCGGTGGTGGCGGGAGCCTCTCCGGCCACCTCCACAGTGCCAAGGATGTCCGACTGCAGGTTAGACCTGTTCCCCGCTGGCAAGTGGATATCCCCTGAGTGCTCCTGGGCTGCCAGAGGGATGTCTGACTGCCAGCTTAGGCCTGATCCCCTGGGGAGTGTGCCTAAGCCAGCAGGTGGACATCCCCTGAGGGATCCCAGACTGCGAGAGGGCATAGGCTTGGCTGAGGGACACTCCTGAGTGCACAAATTTTTGTGCACCGGGCCTCTAGTTTCTTATAATCTGCTCATTTCTTACTTAGGATATAAATAATTATCCTTATTTTCTCTTTTTAAAAAACATTTATACCATGAAGATTTTTCTTTCTCCCACCATGGACATCAAACCAAATCAAACAGAACAGAACTATCCAGAAGTCTTGATAAATGCAGACTGATCTAAATTTATATTGCCAACTCTTTTCTTACTCTTGTTCTACCATGGGTTTCATCATGTTCATGTTTCCCTCTTCCTCTCTGTGTGACAGACTTCTTTTTTTTTTTAATTCTGAAAGACAGCCAAGTTTGGATTTGTCCTTCCTGCTTCTCCTTCTCTACATTTTGAGTAGCTTTCTTTTTCTTTTTTTTTGGTAATTTTTCAATCATAATTTACACTCAATATATTAGTTTCAGTTGTACAGCATAGTGGTTTGACATTGAAATGACTTATGAAGTGATCCCCCTGATAAGTCCTGAACCCACCTGGTACCATACATGGTCATTACAATATTATTGACTACATTCCCTGTGGTCTACTTTTACATCCTCATGATTATTTTGTAGCTACCAATTTGTACTCTTTAATTCCTTCACTTTTTGTGTTTTATTTTTCTTTTTTGATCAAGGTATTACATATGTGTCCTTATCCCCCCATTCCCCCCCCCTCACCCTCATTCATGCCCTCATCCTCCTGGTGTCTGTGTCCATTCGTTAGGCTTATATGCATGCATACAAGTCCTTTGGTTGACCTCTCCCCTTACCCCTACCCTCCCCTACCTTCCCTCTGAGGTTTAACATTCTGATTGATGCTTCTCTGTCTCTGGATCTGTTTTTGTTCATCACTTTATGTTATTCATTGTATTCCACAAATAAGTGAGATCATGTAATATTTCCTTCACTTTTTTTCACCCACCCCTATAAACCCCCCTCATCTGGCAACTATCAGTCTTTTCTTGATTAATTTACATTTTTCTGATGAGCATCTTCTCATAAGTCTATTGGCTATCTGTATGTCCTCTTTGGAGATATGCCTATTCAGGCCCTTTGCTCATTTTTTAATTGGATTGTTTGCTTTTTGGTGTTAAGTTGTTTCTGTTTTGTTTGTTTTTTTATTTTGGTTTTTAGAATCCACAAATAAGGGAAATGATATTGTATTTGTCTTCCTCCTCTGTCTGAATTATTTCACTTAGCAAAACACCCTTTTGGCCCACTCACATTATCACAAATAATATTTTCTTTCTTATGGCTCAGTAATATTCCATTGTATATATATGTACCACATCTTCTTTATCCAATTATCTACTGGTGGACACTTAGGTTGCTTCTAAATCTTGCCTATTGTAAAAATTGCTGCAATGAACATAGGGCTGCATATGTACTTTCAATTTAGTGTTTCAAATAAATACCCATTAGTGGAATTATTGGGTAATAAGGTAGTTCTATTTTTTATTTTTTGAGGAACCTCTATACTATTTTTCACAGTGGCTGCAATAATGTGCAATTTAGGGTTCTCTTTTCCCTACACCTCGCCAGCACTTGTTTGTTGATTTATTGTTGATAGCCATTCTGACAGTTACAAAGTGGTAAATTTTTTAATATATATTTTTATTGATTTCAGAAAGGAAGGGGAAGAGAGATAGAAACATCAATGATGAGAGAGAATCATTCATCAGCCGCCACCTGCACACCCCCTAGTTGGGGGTGAGTACAACCCAGGCATATACTCTGACTGGGAATAGAACCATGACCTACTGGTTCATTAGTTGATGCTCAGTCACTGAGCCACACGAATGGGATGCAAAGTGATATTTCATTGTGGTTTTAATTTGCATTTCTCTGATGATTAGTGACATGGAGCATCTTTTCATAAGTCAATTGGCCACCTGTATGTCCTCTTTGGAGACATGTCTATTCAGGTCCTTTGCTCATTTTTTAATAACACTGTTTGCTTTTTGGTGTTAAGTTGTATTAGTTCTTAATAATTTTCAGTATTAACCCCTTATCATATGTATCATTGGTAAATATATTCCCCCATTAGGTAGGATATATTTTTGTTTTTTTGATGGTCTCCTTTGCTGTGCAAAACCTTTTTAATTTGATATAAACTCCTGTTTGTTTATTTTTTCTTTTGTTTCCCTTTCCTGAGAAGATATATTTTAAAAAAAAAGTATTACTAAGAGTAATCTCAAAGGATTTACTGCCTATGTTATCTTCTAGGAGTTTTATGGTTCTGAGGCTTACATTTAATTTTATAATCTATTTTGAGTTTATTCTTGTACGTGGTATAAAAAAGTGCTCTAGTTTCATTTTTGCATGTATTTGTCCAGTTTTGCCAACACTGTTTATTGAAGAGACATTATTTAACCCACCATATATTCTTGTCTCTTTTACTTGACCATAAAGACATAGGTTTATTTCTTGGCTCTCTGTTCCATTGATCTATGTGCCTGTAGTTATGCCACTGCCGTGCTGTTTTGATTACTATAGCCTTGTAGTGTTGTTTGACATAAGGTAGCATGATACCTCCAACTTTGTTCTTTTTGAAGATTTCTGTGGCTATTCAATGGCTTTTGTGGTTCCATATAATTTTTAGAATTATTTGTTCTAGTTCTGTGAAAAATGCCATTGGTATTTTGATAGGGATTGCATTGAATCTATAGATTGCTTGGGTAGTATGGACATTTTAACATTGTTAATTCTTCATATACATGAGCATGATATATGCTTCCTTTTATTTGTATCTTCATTTATTTTTTCAATGTGTTAATAATTTTTTGAGTACAGGTTGCTTTTTTATCTCCTTAATTAAATTTATTCCTAGGTATTTTATTCTTTTTGAAGCATTTGTGAATGGAATTGTTTTCTTAATTTCCCTCTCTGATAGTTCATTATTGGAAGTTGCATTTTACAAGCCCATTATTACCCTGATTTTAAAACCAGACAAAGCCATTGCAAGAAAGAATTATAAGCTAATATTTGTGATGAATGTAGATGAAAAAATCCTCAGCAAAATATCAGGAAGCCAAATTCAACATTACATTAAAAATATAATGCACTATGATCAAGTGGGATTTATTACTGGGATGCAAAATTGATTCAATATCTACAAATCAGTATAAAAATGCAACTTATTTCTGGATATTCACTTTGTATCCTGGTACTTTGCTGAATTCATTTATCAGTTCTAGTAGTTTTTATGTGGAATCTTTAGAGTTCTTGATATACAGTATCATGTCATCTGCAAATAATGTTTTACTTTTTTCTTTCTAATTTAGATGGCTTTTATTTCTTCTTCTTCTCTGATTGCTGCGGCTAGGACTTTCAGTACAATATTGAATAAAAGTGGTGAAATTGGATATCCTTGAGTGCTTCCTGATCTAAGAAAAACACTTTTAGCATTCCACTTTTGAGTATGATGTTAGCTGTGGGTTTGTTATATATGGCCTTTATTATGTTCAGGTTTGTTCCCTCTATTCCCATTTTTCTGAGAGGCTTTATTTTGTCTTAAATTGATGCTGGATTTTTTTCAAATGCATTTTTGTATCTATTGATTTAATCATATGATTTTTATCTTTCATTTTATATGGTGTATCATGTTAACTGATTTGTAGATATTGAATCAATTTTGCATCCCAGTAATAAATCCCACTTGATCATAGTGCATTATATTTTTAATGTAATGTTGAATTTGGCTTCCTGATATTTTGCTGAGGATTTTTTCATCTACATTCATCACAAATATTAGCCTATAATTCTTTCTTGCAATGGCTTTGTCTGGTTTTAAAATCAGGGTAATAATGGGCTTGTAAAATAAGCTTGGGAGCCTTCCCACCTTCTTATGCATTTATATTGTTTTTGAAAATTTGTGAAAGGTAAGGTGTTAATTTATTGAATGTTTGGTAAAAGTCACCAGTGAAGCCATTGGAGTCTGGGACTTTTGTTTGTTATGAGTGTTTTGATTACTGATTAGATTTCATAAGTATTTATCAGTCTGTTCTGATTTTCTGTTTATTATTGACTTCAGTCTTGGAAGGTAGAATGATTCTAGGCATTGATCCACTTGTTCAAGATTGTCCAATTAGTTGGTATATAATTCTTCACAGTGTTTTCTTATAAACCTTTGAATTTTTGTGATTTCACTTGTCACCTCTTCTCTTTCATTTCTGATTTTCTTTCTTTGAATTGCTTCTTTTTTTTCTTGATGAGTCTGGTTAAAAGTTGACCAATCTCATTTATCTTTTCAAAAAATCACTCGGCTTCATCTCTTCTATTTTTATTTTAGACTCTATTTTATTTATTTTCACTTTGATCTTTATTATTTCCTTCCTTCTACTCACTTTGGATTTTGTTTGTTCTTCTCTTTCTAGTATTTTAAAGTGTAAGGTTAGATTATTTATTTTAGATTTTTCTTGTTTCCTTACTTAGACCTGTATTCTTATGGATTTCTCTTTTAGAATTGTTTTTGGCTGTGCCATAGATTTTGGGTCATTGTGTTTTCATTTTCATTTGTCTCAAGGTATCTTTTGATTTCTTCTTTGGTCTCATTGTTAAACCATTCATTGTTTAGTAGCATGTCATTTAGCTTCCATGTGTTTGTGTGTTTTTCAGTTTCTTTCTTGTAATTAATTTATAGTTTCATTCTATGGTGATCACAATAGAAGACTGATATGATTTCAATCTTCTTAAATTTATTTAGATTTCTTTTGTGTCCTAAAATATGGTCTTTCCTTTTAAAAATATTTTATTGATTTCAGAGAGGATGGGAGAGGGAGAGAGAAATAAAAACATCAATGATGAGAGAGAATCATTGATTGGTTGCCTCCTGCACGCCCCACACTGGGGATCAAGCCTGCAATCCAGGCATGTGCCTTGACCAGGAATGGAACAATTACCTCCTAGCTCATAGGTTGACACTCAACTGCTGATCCATGGCTGGCTGGGGTGGTCTTTCCATGTGTGCTTGAAAAAAAATGTGTATTCTGCTGCTTTGGGGTGAAAAGTTCTAACAATATCATTTAAATACATCTGATCTAATGTGTCGTTAAGGCCACTGATTCCTTGTTGATTTTCTGTCTGGATGACTTCTCTATTGACATCTGTGGAATGATAATATCCCCCACTATGACCCTATTACTGTTTATCTCTCCCTTTATGTCTATCAATATTTGCTTTATATATTTAGGTGCTCCTTCATTGAGTGTATAAATGTCACAAGGATTATATCCCCTGTTTGAATTGATCTTTTTATCATTATGAAATGTTCTTCTTTGTCTTTTGTTACAGCCATTGTTTTAGCGTCTATTTTGTGGGCTATAAGTATTTCTATGTCAGTTTTTTTGTTTCCATTTGCATAAAATATCTTTTTCTATCCATTTACTTTCAGTGTGTGTATTTCTTTTGGTCTGAAGTGGGTCTCTTGTAGACAGCAAATGTAAGGTTTTGTTTTCTTATCCATTCAGCCACTCTATGTCTTTTGATTTATATTTACTATCAATCCATTTACATTCAGAGGGATTATTGACAGGTATGCAGTTATTGCCATTTTATTATTCATATTTATTATCTTTTTTTCTTCTTAAAGAAACCCCTTTAACATTGGCTGTATGGTGGTGATAAACTCCTTTAGCTTTTTCTTGTCTGGGAAGTTCTTTATCTCCCCTTCAATTCTAAATGATATCCTTGCTGGGTAGATTAGTCTTGATTATAGGTCCTTGCTTTTCATCACTTTGAATATTTCATGCCAATCCTGTCTACTTTATAAAGTTTCTGTTGGAAAATCATCTGACAGTCTTATGGGAACTCCCTTGTAGGTTACTAATGGGTTTTCTCTTGTTGCTTTTAAGATTCTCTCTTTGTCTTTAACATTTGTCATTTTAATTATGATATGACTTGGTGTGGGTCTCTTTGGGTTCATCTTGTTTGGGACTCTATGCTTCTTGGACATATGTGTCTACCTCCTTTGCCATGATAGGAAAGTTTTCAATCATTATTATTTCAGATAGGTTTTCAATCCCTTGCTACCTCTCTTCTCCTTCTGGTACTCTAAAATTCTAATTGTGGTACACATGATGACCTCTTAAACTCTCTTAGTATTTTTGTGTTTTGTTCCTTTTTTGGTTTAGATTTGGTATTTTATGCTACCATGTCTTCTTTTAAATTGCTGATTTGATCCTCTGCTTCAACTAATGTGCTGTTGATTCTCTCTGGTGTATTCATTATTACAGGTCTTGTAGTCTCCATTTCTGACTGTTTTTTTCCCTCTTTTATGGTTTCTATATCCTTTTTCATGTCTACTATCTGTTTTTTAAAGTTCTCACTGAAATCATCTATTCTTCCCCAATGTTCCTTAAGTATCCTTATAACCATTATTTTGAACTCTGTATTTGGTAGATTTCTTCCTTCCACTTTGTTTAATTCTTTTTCTAAAGTTTTCTCCTGTTAATTTATTTGTGTCATCTTTTTTTTTTGTCTCCTCATTTTGGCTACTTCTCTGTGTTTATGTATGTGGTACATCTACTATATCTCCCAGACTTTGAAGGTTGTCCTTATGTAGTAGGTGTCCTGCTATGCCCAGTGGCTCAGTGTCCCTTGTAATCTGAGCCAGGGGCTCCAGAACTATCCCTTGTGTAGGTTGTGTGTGCCCTTCTGTTGTAGATGACACATGATTTTTGTTGGCATGTCAGTTGATGGGGTTGACCCTCAGTCTAACTGGCTGTGAGGACTGTCCACAACTGCAGCAGAGGAGCTGTTATGCAGGGGCTGACCCCATGAAGTGAGAGTCACCACAGCGGGACTCTGGTGCCTGCTTAGACCACCTTTTAAGTGTGCTGTCTGTGAACCAAATTGAGTGGTTCTCTATTTTGGTCTGATGCTGGCCACTGTGTGTGTAATTATGGGACTTCTTAGGAGGGTTGCCAGTATAGCCTGAAGTCAGAGGTTGCCTTCCTCCAACCTGAGGCCATTTGGTGGGAGTTAAAAAGTAATCTGTAGTTTGTAGCTGCCTGTGCCAGGCCCAGAGGCGCATGAGAGAAGCTACACTGTGAACCGAATTGGGTGTCACCAATGCCCGGACTTGGGATACTCAGAAAGAGTCACAGGGCACACTGAGACTAGTTACCACCTGCCTGGATCCTGAAGACCTTTGAGAGTTTTTAGGAAAGTTTTCTTTTTTCTTTCTTTTTTTTTTTAAATATATTTTATTGATTTTTTACAGAGAGGAAGGGAGAGAGACAGAGAGTCAGAAACATCAATGAGAGAAACATCGATCAGCTGCCTCCTGTACATCACCCACTGGGGATGTGCCCGCAACCCAGGCACATGCCCTTGACCGGAATCGAACCTGGGACCCTCCAGTCTGCAAGCTGACGCTCCATCCACCTAGCCAAACCGGCTCCGGCAGTTTTTAGGAAAGTTTTCAATGTGAGTCACAGTCAGTTGCATCTGCAGAACAACTGTTGAAGAGGCTTGGGTGGTGCAGGAATTGGGTGGACAAGGTCCCAGGGAGTGACCATGGTGGGATGACCAGTGTTTACCAGATTAATGCAGATTCAGATGTGATGCCTATCTGTGCCTGCAGGCTGTGTGGAGGAAAGGCTCAACACACAAACAATGGCATCTGACCCTCCAACCCATACCCTGAAGGCACATATTTCAGTTCCTCTCCGTATGTCCTTGGCACCTCTTGAGCTGTTTTCCCTTCAATGGAGTTTAGGGTAAGTGTGAGTATGTGAGTCTGTGGGTGTTTGGGTTTCTCATAGCCCTCCATCTCACCTAGATGGAATATCTGCTGATTTTTACAACCATATGTTGTGGGGACTGCTCTTCCTAGCACTGGTGCTCTGGGCTGGAGTGAGCAGTGTGTGGTTGGGAACCCTAAATCCTCAGGGGGGCTTCCACAGCCGAGATATCCCTCCTGATTTTCAAATGCTGCACATGGGTTTGGGATCAGCCAGCTTTGTATCTCCACCCCTCCTACCAATCTTGATGTGGTTTTGTATTTATGACCTTAGTTATAGGACTTCTGTTCAGTTAGCCTTCAGATAATTCTTCAAGGTGATTGTTCTATAATTTAGTTGTAATTTTAATGTGGTCTTGGGAGGAAGTGAACCCAGCATTTACCTAATCTGCCATATTGAATAGAAGTTTATCCTTCTTTTCTAGGATTGCAGTCTAATGCCACTGTGAACTAAATTCAGTTACCATTAAAAATAATTATTCTGGAAAAATAAACATGCAGCCCCCACCCTGTGATAATCTCACTTACAGAGTAATTACAGATCACTCTTTTCTCTCCTTAGAACTTTTTAAAACAGCACTATATATATATATATATATATATATATATATATATATATATTTAATTTTAGTTACAGTTGACATACAATATTTTTTGCATGGTTTTTTAAATTTAAATCCTTTATTGTTGAAAGTATTACATATGTCTACTTTTTCTCCCATTGACTTCTCTCCAGCTGCTCCCACCTCCCAGCATATGCCCTCAGCCCCCTAGTGTCTGTGTCCATTGGTTATGCTTATCTGCTTGCATACAAGTCTTTGGTTAATCACTTACCCCCCTCCCCACCTTCTCCTGCCTACCCTCTGAGGTTTGACAGTCTGTTCAATGTTTCCATATCTTGGTATATACTTTTGTTCATCAGTTTATGTTGTTAATTTAAAACAGTACCATTAAAAACAGTTAACATAATTTGCCTTCTATTGTTATTTATTCCTCTTGACCTAATTAAACTAAAAGCTAGGAGTGGGATCCTGTCAACTTCTGCCTTCCTCAGAGCTTTTTACATAGTAGATATTCAGTGCTTCTTAAGAATTACCCTTTGGGTTATCTTCTAGAAATCTGAGAGAACTACCTGAGATCTAGACTCTTCTTTGGGTTGTATCACTAGGGGAGCCTTCTAATTATTTATAACTCTACAGCATTTTTAATTGTTCAACCTGGGATTTTAATTTATTATCTTTAATGAAAGTTTCCAAAATTAATGGGTCCTGTTTTGGGTTTTCAATACCTTTCCCCACCTCCTAAGTCTTCTTCCTCCCCAAACCACTTACCTCAATAGAACAAAGAATAGTTGCTTACATGAACAATTTATGTATGCAGGAAGGCTATAAAAAAGACTGGGGAGATTTCTAGTCCACAGATGAATTGCCTTATTTCTCTTTAGGTGAGCTAAACAATCATCTCAACTAGGAGTGGAGGGATTTTTTTTTTCTGCCAAGAGCAACTTGGATATTTATCACATCATTCTAGGGCCACACAAAATTATCAAGTTAAAAATTAGCCTGCTATATTTGGTCAGACATTTAATTAAGTTACCCCTAATGCCTTGGAAGGGCCAGACCAAATGATTTCATGGGCCTTATATGACCCATGAGCTGAAAGTTCCCCACCCCTGATCTAAACCAAAATAACGCTCTTTCTATACTTTGGGCTGTAATTATAGCATAGATCCAAGACATTTGGAATAGTTGCTGTTGATTATTTGATAACTAAAGGCCCGGTGCATGAAAATTCATGCACTGGAGGAGGAGTACCTCAGCCTGGCCTGCCCCCTCTCACAGTCCAGGGGCCCTTAGGGGTGGGAGGCTACCCAGTGATCAAGGGAAGGCAATGTCCCCATCACATCTCTGCTGGTGCCACTGCCGGCAGCCCAAGCCTTGGCCAGCCCAGGTTTCAAATGAAAAACTGTTCAAATAAGTCACTTTCTATTTCCGCATTTAGGGTAAGGGCTTCAAACCCCAATCAAGAAATTCAAGCATATCAGTATACAACGGAGAGCAAGAACTCAAGATGTATTGGGGGGCAGGAAATGAAGAAGACAGTAAACGAGAGAGGGAGGGAAAGTGAAGATGCTAAGTAAATGGACCCATATGGTCAACCAAGTAACAAGTAAATCAATCTTTATTGTTTCTAGTATACATAGTGCTATTCCAACATTGTACAAACTCATTTGCGGTGTAATTCAAGAATTCAAGTGGGCAATGTATTTGACCACTGAGAAAAACTGAGTCTTTATCCTGAGAGTGAGTCACAATTTGTCTTAAAAATAAACAATAACTATCCAAAAGGAAAACAAAAAGTATACACCAAACCCTCTTAACACTAATTATAACCTTGTCTCTCAAAACATTTCCAATTATATGCTCCAAAAACAGTATAATAGAAGAGGAGATACCAAACTCACTTTGTTATGCATCTGAGTCTTTCCACACAAGTAGTAGAGAAGATTCTTTACCCATAATGATTTAGTTACCTACCTAATTCTTACTTAATGTGTTTTCATAAAACCTGCCACAAGAATTTTCAAATAGAAACAATTAGTACCCATTATAATTACCATCTTCTTTCGTAAATCTAGAAGCTCTACATTGTCAGAAACCATTGATTCTCCTCCCAGCCACCCCTAACTGGTATACCTGCTAGGTACAGAGCCAAGTTTTAAAGGGTGAGACTATTTTCAATTTTATCTACTATTATCTACTTCAACTCCTTAAAACAAACCCCCATCTCCAGGAAGATAGAACAAATAATAAGCATACCCATCACTATATAGGACTTAAGGTGTGTACTACATTTTTTCAGTTCACCCAAATTCTACTTGAATTTTAAGACCCAGTGTAAGTTACACCTTTCAAAAAACCTTTCCAAGGCCATCCTATCTAATGGATATCCCCACTTATGGACTATTTTACTAGCTCTCTGTACTACTTGTTTCTCCCTTTTTATATACTAACTAGTATTAGTAGTTCACTGCATCAAGTGTATCTTATCTTAAAATTCTGGCATTTGAAGATGAGAGAGAGACCTGAGGGTGCTTGGCTTGGAGGAGGAAAATTTCAGGGGCACATTATGTCAATATGTATTTTAAATAATTGAAGCTTTATAATATAGAAGAAGAAATAACAATTAACCTGTGTTGTTCCAGAAGGCAGAGTTTGAGGAAGTACATTTTAGGGCTACACAAACAAGTTATAAACATTTGTCACCAACATGCCCACATCTTGTCTCATTTAACTGTAGAAGGATTTTCTAACCATATAAATGGGTAAAAATGGAATAATGTGCCTTACAAAATAATCAGCTCTCTTAATCTGAACTGTTGGAGGTAAATATCCCTTGAGTGGCATGAAAGTAGAAGATTCAAAATGTCCCATTCCAATACTAATGTTATATTGGGTGTGCCCATAAAGTAATGAAGTGAATTTTTCTTTAGGAACAAATCCAAGTTCATACATACATGTGTTCTACTCCAGAGAAATCACCCTAGAAAACTTGAACTTGGTTCCAAATGAAAAAAGTGCTCCACCCTCAGGGAATAAAGACCTATCATTGAAAAGTATAAGCAAAATGTTGTAGGCTCTGGAGATAATCTCAAGGGAGGAGTGCCAAAAACACTCAAGTGCTGTCAGTTTCAGGAGAATAATATGTTTCCTAAAGTGACCAATTTGGAAGGGGGCAATATGCGTTTGCATATTTAACTGCTGGGTTTTTTTAAAGTAAGTATTTATTACTTTATAATAGCAGTCCATATACCATGTCTATCTACTTCAATTACAAGTGACTGTTGGCAAGGGCATTTTCAAGCTGCAAGTATGTATAGTTTGTGTAACATCCTATAAATAGCACAAAATGGCATCAAAGAAAGTGGAAGCTACACTAACACTCTTCCAGGACCAAACTAGAATTGCAATGAAAAGGCAGAAAAACCATCATGAATAACCAACTGGAAATTAGCTTGAGAGAACTCTGATAACTAAGGATGGAAAGTGGACACTGCGTAGATACTGGTAGGAAGTGCAGAGGTGTGAAAGGGCTGGACAGGCTCACACAGGCAGAAGCTGAAGTTCAAGAGGGATATCTCAGCTGTAAGGAGTTGCCACTGAGAACTCTGGGGTCCGATCCCCAAACTGGGCTCCCCAGCCCAGAGCACCAGAACTGAGAAAGGTGGCCACATAACATCTGGCTGTGAAAAGCAACAGGGTTGCTGTCTGCCAGAGAGAGATGGCTTAAATTGCAGGCAATCTCTTAAAGGGTCAATGCACAAAATTTTGTGTGCAGCCACTCACTCTGGCCTCTGGCAGAGGGGAGGCAAAATGGACTAGAGCCCTGTGAGCAGATTCCAGGGTTGGGGGCTTCGGGGCTAAAGCTCAGAGGGCAGCCACCCAGGTTTCCTGTGCTGAGTCATTCACACATACTGCAGAGGACATCTTTCTCCAGCTGACCTTTACCACCCAGGTAACTTTGCCTAGGGGAGGGAGGAGGAAGCAATTACTCCACCCTTTTGGAAAACCTCTTGCCCCACCCTGTGGAGTCTACACCTTGCTGTGGTTGATAGCCTGAGGCTAATTAAGACTGAGAATAACAATCAGACTTCAGGAAGAGTCTGATCTCTGGAGGCTATCAGTCTTTGCTTTATCTCCTTTTGGACTCAGGCTGAGGAAAAGCAGACCTTGGGGCACATCTTGGTCCTTTACAAAAGCACCTATCATAAGCACAGGGAGACACAGGATTTGGATTGCTGATAGCTCAAACAGGGCACTCAGGGCAAGTCACAAACAGCATCTGACACTGTCCTGCAGTAGAGACTGAGAGTCATAGAAGATCTACCTAATACATAGACCCAAACCAAAACAGTCAGCCAAAGTGGGGAGAAACACACACACACATACAACAAGCCCCAAATGAAAGAACAAGAGAATTCTCCAAAACAAGAGTTAAATGAAATGGAGATAAGAAATTTATAACATACAGAGTTTAGACTAATGATTACAAGGATGCTCAACTGCATGAGAAAAGACATAGAAACTATGAAAAAAGAACAGTAAGAAATGAAAACTGACATAGCACTAATGAAGAATACATTGGAAGGAATACACAGAAGATTAGGGAAAGCCTAGGATCAGATCAGTGAATTAGAAGGCAGAGTAGAAAAAAAAATTACTCAATCAGAGAAGCAAAAAGAAAAAACAATTAAAAAATAAGGGGACAGCTTAAACAAACCTTGGGACAACATGAAATGTAACAATATTCACATTTTAGAAGTACTGGAGGGGAAAGAAAATGAGCAAGAGATAGAGAACCTGATTGAAGAAATAATGGCAGAAAACTTCCCTAACCTGGTGAACAAAAAAGTCACACAAGTCCAAGAGGCACAGAGATTCCTGAGCAAGAAGAACCCAAACACACCCATGCCCAGACACAGCATAATTAGAATGCCATGAATGAAAGACAAAGAGAGAATCTTAAAGGCAGCAAGAGAAAAGCAATTTGTTACCTATAAAGGTGCTCCTTAATGCTACCAGCTGATTTCTCATCAGAAATTCTGCAAGTTATAAAGAAATGGCATGAAATATTAAAGATCATGAAAAGCAAGGATCTGAAACCAAGATTACTATATCCAGCCAGGCTATTATTCAAATAGATAGTGAAATAAAGAACTTCCCAGACAAAAAAGGCTAAAGGATTTTATCACCACCAAACCAGCATATCAAAAAATGCTAAAGGGACTTCTATAATAAGAACAAAGACAGAGAAAAATATCATAAAGAATTAAAATGGATGGAGAAACCAAGATGGCGGCATAGGTAAACACCGGAGTTTGCTTCCTCAAACAACCACTTCAAAAATACAACTAAAAGATGGAACGGACATCATCCAGAACCACAGGAAGGCTGGCTGAGTGGAAATTCTCAACTAGAAGGAAAGAGAAAAGCATACCGAGACTCAGAGGAGGCGCAGTGAGGAAATAAAGTACTAAGGTACAGAGGCGCACATGAAGTGGGCTGGCAGCTGAGGGTAGGGTTGTTGTTTTCAATCGGGAGGTAGTCTCAGGCTCTGAGCTCCAGTTCCAGGCCAGTCTCTGGGGACCCAGACTCATATGGGAGAAGCGGGACTGCCTGGCATTGGTTGGAACTCGAGGACAGATTTCTCTCGGAAGAGCTTGCAGCGATTACTGAGACACCGAGAAGCTGAGCCTCTGAGAGCAGCCATAACTGCTAGCCCCGCCCTGTTGATCCCGTGGGACCCACCCTACCCAAGCCCTGCAGGGAGGCTTTTTCTGGATAGCCTAAGGCAGAGGCTAGATTAGCACCTCCCTAGAGATCCAGGAGCCAGTGTACCCAGAGGTCAGAGTGAGACCATCCAGTATGCAGCTCCATGGAACCATAAAGGACACTCTCAGGGGGCAGACTCAGTGAGCACCAAAGCCCCATTGAAGCAAGTCTTGCCCCGGAGGGGTGTCTCCAGCACAGAAGTTCTCCCACTGCAGACACAGCTGATTCTCACAGCCAATTGGCCTGGAGGTCAATTCCTCCCAGTGATACCTACAACAATCAAGGCTTAACTATAACAAGACTGTGCACAAAGACCACAAGGGGGTGCACCAAGAGTGTCCTCCTCAGGTAATTGGGGAGGCTGAACCACTGGGCCCTAGAGGACACTTAGCACAGAAAACCACTTCCCCAGAGGCAGACCCCTGGATACCACATTCGCATGTTTCCAACATTCACGTGTTTCCAGCGCACAGACTTCCAGGGCATAACACTCCATAGGCAGCTTTTGGGAGCTCCTGTGAGCTTCTTCTGGGTGTGATTTTGTACAGACACACGCGTGCTGTCCCACAGTAGGAATTCTGAATTCCCTCTTCCTGAATAAATTCCCACAGACAACCCAGCTGCACAACTTCAGCACCAGGGCCCCTCAGAGTGCATCAGAGCTCTGCTCCAGCAAAGGCATTGCCACAGTCATGCATTTCCAAGGAGCAGGTCCCTTGAGCTCATCTATCCACAGGACATTCTGGGGGAACATCTGTGAGCCCTGGCTGGGTGCGATCTTGGACAAACAGGGACACACTCCCCTAGCAGTAGAAATTCTGAATTCACTCATCCAGGACACTTGCCCACAGACACCTTGATTATGCAGCTTTAGTGCCAGGGCCCTTCAGAGTGGTTCAGCACCCTGCACTGGCAAACGCACTGTGGGTGTCGCCATAAACCACCACTAGGGGCATGCATCTATCCACCACAGGTGCAGCAGCAAAAGCTGAGTCTGCCCACTCCAAAACTATGCAACTCTGGACTCCACAGTCATGCCATTCCAGAAGGCAGGCCTCTGGAGCACCACCACCCCAACAGGCGGTTCTTGGGTGCCACTGTGAATCCCCGCTGGGCATGCACAATTTCAGCAAAGGGCACAAGACAGCAAAAATTGGGACACCCCCCACCAGAACTGCTGACTTCTATACACCGCAACGCCTTTCCAGCTCGCATGCCTACCTCAAGAGAACCCAAATAACTGAAGTCAGGAGCTACACTAGATTACCAAGCCCAGGAGACTTGAGATATTACACCAGTAGCACCATCTCCAAAAGAACCTGAGTAGAAAAGCAAATGGATCTACAATTAAAATGTTACAGCAAACCATGGGAGGACAAAAAAGAAATCCCAAAAGTAAAGAAAAATAGGAATCACCAGAAAGGGAGTTAAATGAAATTGATGCTAGTGACATATCAAAGACAAAATTCAGAGTAATAGTAATAAGGATGCTCAAATGGCTGGATGACAAATACACACAACTCAATGACAAATACACACAACTCAATGAGAATTATAAGGAGCTGAATGAGAATGTCACCAACATGAAAAGGAACAAAGAGGAAATGAAGAACTGCAATAAAGAACACAATGGCTGGAAGAAAATGGCGGAGGTTTAGACGGACGTGTCAGTGCCTTGTCCCGGAGCAGATAAGGGCGAGCAGCTGAAACGGGTAACATACAGCCCGAAAAAGCAGAGGAGATTCAGCTGAGAGACAGTCTGCAGCCAGGAAAGACGGAGAACTCCTAGAAAAAGGGAACGGTTAGAGGCTGAGGTTGAAACCTCTCCGGGTGCATCAGCTCAGCCGCGGAGACCGTGCCATCTTGAGTGGCTGTTACAGGCATCCAGAGACCAGCTACTAACCCGGCAACAACGGCTCTCAAGCAGCGCGACTACGTGAACTCAGAGGAGCCCTGCTTCTCCCCACAGAAAGGTTAGACTTCCCCCAAAGGTGCGGTTTTCAATTTAGGTTGGAGAGTGGAACACGCGCAGGGTGGGGGGAACTCTGCGCCCCACAAAGACCGCGGCCGTTGGAGCCAGCGTGACCCACAAGTGTGGAAGGGCTCCCCCAGGGCTGCTGGCAGAAGGGAATGCTATAAATAAGCCCACAGTTGGACTGGACACAAACGGGAAGCCTCAGATTATGCCAGTTTGCTGGCTACTCGGTGTCAGGAGCCAGAGTGCACGCAGAGACTCCCTGCAGATCTGGAAGGTGGAGCCTTGCGAGTTCGCACAACTTCCCAGGCTCTTAAATCTGTGTGTTTGATTGTTGAACCCAGTGCATGGGATTGCCCAGTTGGGGTCTGTGACAGAGCCTGTGGGGGAAGGTTGTTTTGGGGGAGCCTGGGAAACAGAGCGGGGAGTGACGATTAAAGAACTAGTTCTGGGCGGAGGACTTTCCCAGTTTCAGGTACAATAGAGAACACCTGGTCAGAGAGGTCTTATAGCCTCAGAGGTCAATCCCGACACACTGCCACACAGAGGCAGAGACACAAACTGACTCTTCTGTAAATACAGATAAGGGCTGTCTGGGAAACCAATACAGCCTGCCTTAAAATCAGGACTGGAGTTTGCAGCTCTGTGGAACCATAAAAGACACACTCAGGGGGAAGACTCAGTGAGCACCAAAGCCCCACTGAAGCAAGTCTAGCCCCAGAGGGGTGTCTCCAGCACAGAAGTTCTCCAACTGCAGACACAGCTGATTCTCACAGCCAATTGGCCTGGAGGTCAATTCCTCACAGTGATAACTACAACAATCAAGCCTAAATTACAACAAGACTGTGCACAAAGCCCACAAGGGGGTGCACCAAGAGTGTCTACCTCAGGTAATTGGGACATTTAGCACAGAAAGGAACTCTATCGACACAGCGAAGTATAAAAAATGCCGAGACAAAGAAACAGGACACAAATGACAGAATTGGAGGAAAGCAAACTGCTGGATATAGAGTTCAAAACTACATTTCTAAGGTCTTTAAAGAACTGTCTAGAAGCCGCCAATAAACTTAATAAGGTTCTCGAAAAGACTGGTGAGACCGCCGATAAATGTAGTGAGATCTTCAAGAAGACTGGTGAGACCGCCGATAAATGTAGTGAGATCCTCAAGAAATCTAATGAGACCCTCGATGTTGTGATAAAGGACCAACTATAAATTAAGCATACACTGACTGAACTAAATAATAATATACAGACTCCCAACAACAGACCAGAAGATCGCAAGAATCAAGTCAAAGATTTGAAATACGAAGAAACAAAAAACACCCAAACGGAAAAGCAAAATGAAAAAAGAATCCAAAAATACGAAGATAGTGTAAGGAGCCTCTGGGACAGCTTCAAGCGTACCAAAATCCGAATTATAGGGGTGCCAGAAGAAGAGAGAGAGCAAGATATTGAAAACCTATTTGAAGAAATAATGATAGAAAACTTCCCCTACCTGGTGAAAGAAATAGACTTACAAGTCCAGGAAGCACAGAGAACCCCAAACAAAAGGAATCCAAAGAGGACAACACCAAGACATATCATAATTAAAATGCCAAGAGCAAAAGACAAAGAGAGAATCCTAAAAGCAGCAAGAGAAAGAAAATCAGTTACCTTCAAGGGAGTACCCATATGACTGTCAGCTGATTTCTCAACAGAAACTTTGCAGGCCAGAAGGGAGTGGCAAGAAATATTCAAAGTGATGAATA
Source organism: Myotis myotis (assembly GCF_014108235.1). Classification (NCBI taxonomy): domain Eukaryota; kingdom Metazoa; phylum Chordata; class Mammalia; order Chiroptera; family Vespertilionidae; genus Myotis; species Myotis myotis. The sequence continues at coordinate 89,872,368 of NW_023416346.1, forward strand.
CCAAGAACCTACAACCAAGACTACTTTATCCAGCAAAACTATCATTCAGAAGTGAAGGCCAGATAAAGAGCTTCACAGATAAGAAAAAGCTAAAGGAGTTCATCACCACCAAACCAGTATTATATGAAATGAGGAAAGGTATCCTTTAAGAAGAGGAAGAAGAAGAAAAAGGTAAAGATACAAATTATGAACAACAAATACACATCTATTAACAAGTGAATTTAAAAATCAAGGAAATAAATAATCTGATGAACAGTATGAACTGGTGATTGTAATAGAATCAGGGACATAGAAAGGGAATGGACTATTCTTGGCGGGGGGGTGGGAAGGGGTGTGGGGTGAGGGAAGAGATTGGACAATAATCGTGCACCTATGGATGAGGACAGTGGGTGGGGAGTGAGGGCGGAGGGTGGGGTGGGAACTGGGTGGGGGGAGTTATGATGGGAAAAAAGAGTAACTAATGTAATAATCTGAACAATAAAGATTTAATTAAAAAAAATCAGGACTGTGGCTTACAACACGGAGGAACAGTGTATCAGAGGGAAATTCAACATTCTCCTGAATACCTGGGGTGCCAAAAAGAGGAGCAGAAGATCTGAAGCACCGTCATTACAGCCCATTCTTTAATTATTTTTTTTTAATTATAGTTTCACCTTTTAACTAAGAAACCATTTTTTTCTTTTTTCATCACCTGATTTTACCCTTTTACTTACTACATTTTTATTTTTAACCAGTATTATTACTGCTACCATTTTACCATTTTTTTAAGTGTCATTTTATTTTCTCTTTATTTTATTTTGGGACTAGGGTTCTCCATTCTATTTTCATCGTTCCTTTAGCATCATTTTCCTCTACCTCAATTGGGCCACTGTGCTAAAACCCTCTTCCCCACTTTTCCCCTTTTGATGTCCTGTTTCTCTTACCCTATTCCTGCTTTAGATTTTCCCTATTCTTCTTACCCCCTGTCTAAATTTCACCCTACTTATATATCCCTTTTCCAATCACCTGCTCTAAATCCTTATACACCTCTCCCTTATCTTTCTTAACTATCCAAATTTTTTTTCTCTTCTTTTCTCTATTGTTTTGTTGTTGTTTGCTTGATTGTTGAGTATATTGGTTTTTTTTTTTTTTTTGGATTGTTTGTGAGGTTGTTCTTCTTTTTCTTTTAATTTTTCTGTTTCCCATCCCACGCACCCCCCAGCCGGTTATTTTTGTGCTTCTGTTTTCCCTTGCCTCGCTTGATATTATTGGTTGTTTGTAGTTTGTATTCACTCCGGGGATCCGTTGCTGGAATGTGTTTGGATTAGTGGGGGTTCTATCGGAGTTTTCTCCTCATATGAATAGTCTCCTCCCCTTTTCTACTTCATTCTCTTTTCTCTCTCTCTTTTTTTTTCTGTTTTCTTCTCTATCTTTTTCTCTTCTTTCTTCCTTATCCCCCACCTCTCTTAGCTCGGGTGGCCACCTTTATTTGGGGTTATTAATACCGTAAATACATTTGTGTTCAGTGCCTGGTACGTTGTGCCTTGTTGTGTTGTATTTTGTGCCTTTAAATCAATGCAGCAGATCCAAGGAACAGCAGCCTCCTGATCACCACACGCTCTGTCTGAGGAGCAGCTGCTGTGTGTGAAGCCTCCCTCCACCAGCCAGAAGAGCCACCACAGCTGTGAACAGCACCCATCAGAGGACCTGCTCCCAACAGAGGAGCAGCTGCCACCACAACCGCCCAAAAAACAACCACAGCCCGAGGAGCCACTGCCACCTAGGGAGCAGCCACTGAACGACTCAATATCTATATATGTCAGTGAGATCAAACATGGATAGACAAAGAACTCCTCAAAGGAAAGAAAAGAAGGACTCGCCAGAAAAGCAGCTAAGTGATACAGAGGCATGCAACATGACAGAAAAAGAATTCAGAATAACGGTCCTAGAGTACATAAACCGGATGGAGGAAAAAATCAACAACTTATGCAAGAAGCTAGAAGAAACAGATGAAAAAATCAACAACTTAAGTAAGACCCAAGAAGAAATGAAGAGCGATATAGCTGGAACAAAAAACACCATTGAAAGTATCAAGAGTAGACTAGGAGAAGAGGAAGACAGAATTAGTGAATTAGAAGACAAGGAAGCAAAACACACCCAAACTGTACTGCAATTGGAGAAAAAAATTAAAAGACAGGAGGAGAGCCTAAGGGAGCTTTGGGACAACATGAAACGAAACAACATACGAATAATAGGGGTGCCAGAACAACAGAAAGAGGAAAAAGGATTAGAAAACCTATTCGAAGCAATAATATAAGAAAACTTCCCTGAGGTGGGGAAGAAAAAAGTCACACAAGCACAGAGAGTCCCAAGCAAGGTGAACCCAAAAAGACCCACAACAAGACACATCATAATTACCATGGCAAATGTTCAGGACAAAGTGAGACTCTTACAGGCTGCAAGAGAGAGACGGAAAGTTACATACAAGGGATCTCCCATTAGATTATCAAATGATTTCTCAACAGAAAAACATCAGGCCAGAAAAGAATGGACGGAAATTTACAAAGTGATGCAGAGCAAAGGACTGAATCCAAGAATACTCTATCCAGCAAGGCTATCATTCAAAATTGAAGGGGAAATAAGAAGCTTCATAGACAAAAAAAAGGCTAAGGGAGTTTATCACCACCAAGCCAGCAATGCAAGAAATGCTAAAGGGACTGGTGTAAAAGAAGAAATAAAAAGCTCAGAAAGAAAACTTCCACACAAAAAAAGAAATGGCTATAAACAAGTACCTTTCAATAATAACTTTAAATGTAAACGGGCTAAATGCTCCAACCAAAAGACATCGAGTGGCTGAATGGATAAAAAATCATGACCCATACATTTGTTGTCTAAAAGAGACCCACCTCAAGAGAAGGGACTCACACAGACTGAAAGTGAAAGGATGGAAAAATATCTTTCAGGGAAATGGAAAGGAAAAGAAAGCTGGGGTAGTAATACATATATCAGACAAAATAGACCTCAAAGTAAAGGCCATAACAAGAGATACGGAAGGCCACTTCATAATACGAAAGGGATCAATACAACAAGAAGATATAACCCTGATAAACATATATGCACCCAATGCAGGAGCACCCAAATACATAAAAAAACTCCTGGAAGATATCAAAGGAGAGACCAACAACAATACAATCATAGTAGGGGACTTTAATACACCACTGACATCACTGGATAAATCCTCTAGACAAACAATCAGCAAAGAAGCAGCAATCCTAAAGCAGTCACTAGATCAGATGCACTTAATTGACATCTTCAGAACACTTCACCCCACAGCCACGGAATATACAATCTACCCAAGTGATCATAGGACAGATTCAAAATTAGACCACATATTGGGTCACAAACAAAGTCTCCCCAAATTCAAGAAGATTGAAATCATACCATGCATCTTCTCAGACCACAATGGCATATTAGAAATAAACTACAATAAAAACAACCAAAATACTCAAACACTTGGAAGCTGAATAGCATGTTATTAAATATTGATTGGGTTACCAATGACATCAAAGAAGAAATTCAAAACATCCTGGAAACTAGTGAGAATGAAAACACAATCCAAAACCTATGGGACACAATGAAAGCAATCCTGAGAGGGAACTTTATAGCTCTACAGGCCTATCTCAAAAAACAAGAAAAAATGGTAGTAAATCATCTAACTCTACAACTCAAAGAATTAGAAAGAGAGCAACAAGAAAACCCCAGAGTGAGCAGAAGGAAGGAGATAATAAAGATTAGAGAAGAAATAAATGACATTGAGACCAAAAAAATAATACAGAAAATCAATGAAACCAAGAGCTTGTTCGTTGAAAGGATTAACAAGATTGACAAACCTCTAGCAAGGCTCACCAAGAAACAAAGAGAGAGGACCCAAATAAACAAAATCAGAAACGATAGGGGCGAAATAACAACAGACCCCACAGAAATACAAATGATTGTTAAAAATACTATGGACAGCTCTACTCCAACAAACTAGACAACCTGGAGGAAATGGACAAATTCCTAGAAAAATACAACATTCCAAAACTCAATCAGGAAGAATCTAAAAATCTCAACAGGTCAATAACTATGGAAGAAATTGAAGCAGTCATCAAAAAGCTTCAGCAAACAAAAGCCCAGGACCAGACGGCTTCACAGGGGAATTTTACCAAACATTCAAGGAAGAACTAAAACCTATCCTCCTCAGACTACTACAAAAATTTCAAGAGGAAGGAATACTTCCAAGCTGATTCTATGAAGCCAGCATCACCCTAATACCAAACCCAGGTAAAGAAAACACAGTGAAAGAGAATTACAGGCCAATATCCCTCATGAACATAGATGCCAAAATCCTCAACAAAATCTTAGCAAATCGGATCCAGCAGTACATCAGAAAGATCATACACCATGACCAAGTAGGATTTATCCCAGGGATGCAAGGATGGTACAATATCGGCAAATCAATAAACGTGATACATCACATAGACAAACTGAAAGAAAAAAACCACATGGTCATATCAATTGATGCAGAAAAAGCATTTGACAAAATCCAACACCCATTTTTGATAAAAATTCTCAGCAAGGCGGGAGTCGAAGGATCATACCTCAACATAATTAAAGCCATATATGACAGGCCCACAGCCAACATCATACTCAATGGGCAAAAAGTAACACCATTTTCCCTAAGAACAGGAACAAGACAGGGATGCCCCCTCTCACCACTCCTGTTCAACATAGTACTGGAAATATTGGCCATTGCAATTAGACAATAATAAGAAATAAAAAGGCATCCAAATTGGAAAAGAGGAAGTAAAACTGTCCTTATTTGCAGACGACATGATATTATACATCCAAAACCCTAGAGACTCCATCAAAAAACTACTAGACTTAATACATGAATTTGGCAATGTAGGAAGATACAAAATTAACCCCAAGAAATCTGAGGCATTTCTATACACCAATAGTGAACTTTCAGAAAGAGAGATTACAAAAACAATCCCATTTACTATCGCACCAATAAAATTAAGCTACTTAGGAATAAACTTAACTAAAGTGGTAAGAGACCTCTACTCAGAAAACTACAGGACATTGAAAAAAGAGATAGAGGAAGACATAAACAGATGGAAGAACATACCGTGTTCATGCATTGGTAGAATCAACATCATTAAAATGTCCATACTACCCAAAGCAATCTATAAATTCAACGCACTTCCCATTAAAATACCAATGGCATACTTCACAGATCTAGAACGAACTCTCCAAAAATTCATCTGGAATAAAAAAGACCCCGAATTGCTGCAGCAATCCTGAGAAAGAACAAAGTAGGTGGGATCTCAATACCACATATCAATATGTATTACAAAGACACTGTTCTCAAAACTGCCTGGTATTGGCACAAGAACAGGCATATAGATCAATAGAATAGAATAGATATTGGCCCAAACTGATATGCTCAATTAATATTTGACAAAGGAGGCAAGAACATACAATGGATCCAGGATAGTCTCTTCAATAAATGGTGTTGGGAAAATTGGACAGATACATGGAAGAAAATGAAACTAGACCACCAACTTACACCATACACAAAAATAAACTCAAAATGGATAAAGAACTTAAATGTATGACAGGAAACCATAAAAATTCTAGAAGAATCCAAAGGAAATATTATCTCAGATATATGCCGAAGCAATTTCTTCACTGATACAGCTCCTAGGCCACTTGAAACTAAAGAGAAAATGAACAAATGGGACTACATCAAAATAAAAACCTTCTTCACAGCAAAAGAAACCATCAAAAAAACAAGAAAGCCCACTTCTTGGGAAAACGTATTTGCCAATGTCATATCTGATAAGGGCCTAATCTCCAAAATTTATAGGTAACTCATACAACTTAACAAAAGGAAGATAAAGAATCCAATCAAAAAATGGGCAAAGGACCTACATAGACACCTTTCAAAAGAGGACATTCAGAAAGCCAAGAGACATATGAAAACATGCTCAAAGTCACTAATCATCTGAGAGATGCAAATCAAAACAACAATGAGGTACCATCTCACACCTGTCAGAATGGCTATCATCAACAAATCAACAAACAATAAGTCCTGGAGAGGATGTGGAGAAAAAGGAACACTCATGCACTACTGGAGGGAATGCAGACTGGTGCAGCCACTATGGAAAACACTATGGAGTTTCCTCAAAAAACTAAAAATAGAACTCCCATTTGACCCTGTGATCCCACTTCTAAGAATATATCCCAAGAAACCAGAAACACCAACCAGAACGGATATGTGCACCCATATGTTCATAGCAGCACAATTCACCATAGCTAAGATCTGGAAACAGCCTAAGTGCCCATCAGTAGATGAATGGAATAGAAAACTGTGGTACATCTACACGATGGAATACTATGTTGCTGTAAAAAAGAAGGAACTCTTACCATTTGCAACGGCATGGATGGAACTGGAGAGCATTATGCTAAGTGAAATAAGCCAGTCAATGAAGGAAAAATACCACATGATCTCACTCATTCGTGGATAATAGAGACCATAATAAACTTTTCAACGATAATAGATACAGAGGTAGAGCTGCCTCAAACAGATTGTCAAACTGCAGCGGGCAGGCCGGGGAGGGTTGGAGGGCATGAGGGAGGGGGTCAAGAGATCAACCGAAGGATTTGTATGTATGCGTATAAGCATAATCAATAGACATAAGACACGGGGGGGGGGTAGGGGAGACCAGGGGGTTTCAAGGGCGGGGGGGGGATAAGGTCACATATGTAATACCCTTTGTAATACTTTAAGCAATTAAAAAACAAAAAAACGAAATTGAAGGTGGAATCAGGAGCTTCACAGTCAAAAAAGGGTTAAGAGAGGTTATTACCACCAAGCTAGCAATGCAAGAAATGCTAAAGGGAGTGCTGTAAAAAGAAGAAACAGAAAGGCAAGAAGAAAAACAAACATTAAGAATAAAAATGATGACAAACAAGTACTTAATAATATCATTAAATATAAATGGATTAAATGCTCTAATCAAAACACTTCGGATAGCTGAATAGATAAGAAAACATGAACCATATATTTGCTGTCTATGAGAGACTCACCTCAGAGCAAGAGATTCACACAGACTGAGAGTGAAGGGATGGAAAAAAATTTTTCAGTCAAATTAAAAGGAGAAAAAAAGCTGGGGTTTCAATACTTATATCTGACAAAAGAGACCTCAAAGTAAAGGGCATAACAAGAGATAAGTAAGGCCACTACATAATACTAAAGGGAGCAATTCAACAAGAAGATAAAACTTTGGTAAACATATATGCATCCATTACAGGAGCACCCATATAATTGAAACAACTTCTGGAAGATATCAAGGGAGAGATCCATAGCAATACAGTCATAATAGGGGACTTCACTACCCCACTGACACCACTGGATAAATCCTCTAAATAAAAAATCAGCAATGAAACAGCATTCCTAAATGACTGACTAGGTCAGATGGACTTAATTGACATCTTCAGAATATTTCACCCCAAACCTACAGAATATACATTCTTCTCCAGTGCACATGGGAGAGTTTCAAAGATAGACCACATTTTAGGACACAGGCAAAGTCTCTCCAAATTCAAGAGGATAGAAATCTTAACAAGCATCTTCTCAGATCACAATGGCATAAAACTAGAAATCAACTACAATAAAAACGTTGAAAAAAATCAAACACTTGGAGGCTAAATAGCATGCTATTAAACAATGACTGGGTTACCAAAGAGAACAAAGAAGAAATAAAATGCATCCTGGAAACAAATGACAATGAAAACAAACCAATCCAAAATCTATGGAACATAATGAAAGCAGTCCTGAGAGGGAAGTTCATAGCTCTACAGGCTCACCTCAAAAATCAAGAAAAACTGGTAATAAATAATTTAGCCCTACAACTCATAGAGTTAGAAAGAGAACAACTAGAAAATCCCACAGTATCCAGAAGGAATGAAATAATAAAAATCAGAGCAGAAATAAATGACATAGAGACAAAAAAAAAAAATACAAAAGATCAATGAAACCTAGAGCTGGTTCTTTGAAAGGCTTAACAAGATTGATGAACCTATCCCCAGGCTCACCAAAAAGCAAAAAGAGAGGACCCAAATAAACAAAATCAGAAATGAAAGCGGTGAAGTAACAACTGACACTACTGATATACAAAGGATTGTCAAAGAATACTATGAACAACTCTACTCCAACAAATTGGACAACCTCGACGAAATGGACACATTCCTAGAAAAATACAAGCTTCCAAAAACTCAATCAGGAAGAATCAAAAAACCTGAATAGAACAATAACTACTGATGAAATGGAAACAGTAATCAAAATGCTTCCAGGAAACAGAAGCCTGGGGCCAGATGGCTTCACAGGGAAGTTTTACCGAACATTCAAAGAAGGACTAAAGCCAATCCTTCTCAGACTATTCCAAAAAATTCAAGAGGAAGGCACACTTCCAACCTCTTTCTATGAAGCCAGCATTACCCTAAGTCCAAAACCAGATAAAGACACCACAAAGAAAGGGAATTACAGGCCAATATCCCTGATGAACATAGATGCTAAAATCCTCAACAAAATTCTAGCAAACTGGATCCAGCATTACATTAGAAAGATCATACACCATGACCAAGTGGGAATTATTTAAGGAATGCAAGGCTAATACAATATCTGCAAATCAATAAATGTGATACATCACATAAACAAATTGAGACAAAAATCACATAATCATATTGATTGATGCAGAAAAGGCATTTGAGAAAGTCCAACACCCTTTTCTGATAAAAACGCTCAGCCAATTGGGAAGAGGGATCATACCTCAACATAACAAAAGCCTTATATGATAAACCCACAACCAACATCATACTCAATGGGCAAAAACTAAAACAATTTACCTTAAGAACAGGAACAAGACAGGGAGTCCCACTTTCACCACTCCTGTTGGACCTAGTATTGGAAGTGCTAACCAAAGCAATCAGACAAGAAGAAGAAATAAAAGGCACGCAAATTGAAAAAGAAGAAGTAAAATTGTCATTATTCGCAGATGACATGATACCATACTTAGAAAAGCCCAAAGCAGTGGCTCTTAACCTTCCTAATGCCACGGCCCCTTAATACAGTTCCTCATGTTGTGGTTACCCCCAACCATAAAATTATTTTCGTTGCTACTTCATAACTGTAATTTTGCTACTGTTATGAATCATAATGTAAATATCTGAAATGCAGGATGTATTTTCATTGTTTGCGATCCACAAGTTGAGAAGCCATGCCCTAAAGACTCTATCAAAAAATTATTAGACCTAATAAATTAATTTGGCAATGTAGCAGGATACAAAATTAAAACCAAGTAATCTATGGCATTTTTATATGCCAATAGTGAACTTACTGAACAAGAAATTAAAGAAACCAATCCCATTTACCATTGCACCAAAAAAATTAAGATACCTAGGAATAAACTTCACTAAGGAGGTAAAAGACCTGTACCCAGAAAACTACAAGGCATTGAAAAAAGAGATAGAGGAAAACATAAACAGATGGAAGAACATACCATGTTCATGGATTGGTAGAATCAACATCATCAAAATGTTCGTACTACCCAAAGCAATCTATAGATTCAATGCACTCCCATTAAAATACCAATAGCATATTTCACAGATTTAGAAAGAACTCTCCAAAAATTCATCTGGAATAAAAATAATCCCCGAATAGTTGCTGCCATCCTGAGAAAGAATAACAAAGTAGGTGGGATCTCAATACCTGATATAAAGCTGTATTACAAAGCCACTGTTCTTAAAACAGCCTGGTACTGGCACAAGAACAGACATATAGATCAATGGAAAAGAATAGAGAACCCAGAAATTGACCCAAACCATTATGCTCAATTAATATTTGACAAAGGAGACAAGAACATACAGAGTCATCAAGACAGTCTTTTCAATAAATGGTAATGGGAAATTTGGTCAGACACATGCAAAAAAATAAAACTAGACCACCAAATTAGACCACACACAAAAATAACTCAAAATGGATAAAGGACTTAAACGTAACACGGGAAACCATAAAAATATTAGAGGAATCCACAGGTAGCAAAATCTCAGGTATATGCCAAGGAATTTCTTCACTGACTCAGCTCCTAGGGCAATGGAAACTAAAGGGAAAATAAACAAATGGGACTACATCAAAATAAAAAGTTTCTGCACAGCAAAAGAAACCATCAACAAAACAACAAGAAAACCCACTGCATTGGAGGACATATTTGCCAATGATATCTCTGATAAAGGTTTAATCTCCAACCTTTACAGGGAACTCATAAAACTTAACAAAAGGAAGATAAACACCCCAATCAAGAAATTGGCAATAGACTTAAATAGACACTTTTTGAAAGAGGATATACATAAGGCTGAGAGACATTTGAAAACATGCTCAAAGTCACTAATCATCCAAGCGATGCAAATCAAAATGACAATGAGGTACCATCTCACACCTGTCAGAATGGCTATCATCAACAAATCTACAAATGACAAATGCTGGCGAGGATGTGGAGAAAAAGGAACCCTCGTTCACTGCTGGTGGGAATGCAAACTGGTGCAGCCACTGTGGAGAACAGTATGGAGTTTCCTCAAAAAAATAAAAGTGGAACTTCATTTGACCCAGTGATTCCACTTGTAGGAATATATCCCAAGAAACCAGAAACACCAATCAGAAAGGATACATTCACCCCTATGCTCATAGCAGCACAATTTACAATAGCTAAGATTTGGAATCAGCCTAAGTGCCCATCAGCAGATGAATGGATTAAGAAACTGTGGTACATCTACACAATGGAATACTATGCTGCAGTAAAAAGGAAGGAACTCCTACCATTTGCAACAGCATGGATGGAGCTAGAGCATTATGCTAAGTGAAATAAGTCAGTCAGAGAAAGATAAACATCACATGCTCTCACTCATTTGTGTATTATAATGAACAACATAAACCAATGAACAAAAACAGATGTAGAGACACAGAAGCATTGATCAGATGCTCAAAATTCAGACAGAAGGTAGGGGAGGGTGGGAGTGAGGGGAGACATCATCCAAAGAACTTGTATTCATGCATATAAGCATAAGTGATGGATGTGGACAACAGGGGATGAGGGTGAAGGCAGGATTAAGGGGATGAGGGGACATTGGGAGGATAAAGACACATTTGTAATATCTTAATCAATAAAGGGGAAAAATTACAAAAAAACCTCTCAACTAGGTAGGAATAGGAGGATCATACCTCAAGATAATCAAGGCTATATATGACAAACCTACAGCCAACATCATATTCAATGTGCAAAAACTGAAATCATTTCCCCTGGAACAGAACAAGACAGGCATGTCCACTTTCACCACTCTTATTCAAATAGTACAGACATTCTAGCCACAGCAATCAGAAAAGAAGAAAACATAAATGGCATCCAACTTGGAAATGAGGAAGTAAAACTGTCATTATTCACAGAAGGCATGGTACTGTACATAAAAAAACCCTACAGATTCCACCAAAAACTACTAGAGTTAATAAATGAAATCAGCAAAGTAGCAGCATACAAAATTAACATCCAGAAATTGATGGCATTTTTATAGAAAATACAAACAAGTAGAAGCATATACCATGTCAATGGATTAGAAGAATTGACATTTTTAAAATATCCATATTACCCTAAGCAATTTGTAGATTCCACGCTATCCCTATTAAAATACCAATGACATGTTTCACAGACCTAGAACAAATACTACAAAAATTTATATGGAACCAAAAAGACCCCCAAATAGTCCCAGCAATCTTGAAAAAGAAGAAGAAAGTTGGAGGGATCACAATACTAGATATCATGTTATACTACAAAGCCATTGTACTCAAAACAACCTAGTACTGGCACAAGAACAGGCATATAACCCTAGCCGGTTTGGCTCAGTGGATAGAGTGTTGGCCTGAGGACTGAACGGCCCCGGGTTCGATTCCGGTCAAGGGTACATGCCTGGGTTCTGGCTCGATCCCTAGTAGAGGGCATGAAGGAGGCAGTTGATCAATGATTCTCTCATCATCCCTTTCTCTCTGAAATTTATATATATAGACCAATGGAGCAGAACAGAGAACCCAGAAGTCGACCCAATCCATTTTGCTCAATTAATATTTGACCAATGAGGCAATAGCATACAATATTGTAAAGATAGTCTCTGTAATAAATACTCCAATTTTTAATATGTACAAGTCCCAAGATGTAAAAACTTCTAGGGAACTAAATAAAAGCATAATTCCAAATACTGGTATAGGTGTATAAAAAGTCAATTATTCTATTAACTGGATAACATACTTTTTCAAGGCAGATAGCATCTGATTCTTTGCTGTGAACAAAATTAAAGGAAGCTGTTCAGATTATAAATCATTAAAATAGGTTTTGATAATAAATCATTATAATTTGCAGCAAATAAGTTAAAAGAAGTTCAAAGAAGCAGGTAAGATTGGTAAACAAAACTTACATTCCCAACCATTTACATAAGCAAGTATATAATCACTTATATCTTGAAAATAGAAAAACATAAAGAAAACTGGTGCTAAACCTATAAGACTCTGGCAATAATTAATATTAATCCATATATATACCAACTAATTGAAAAAAACATATTAATTTCATAAATATATTTGCTATAAAGGTTTTATAATTTTAATGAAGGCTCAATCCAGAACTTTTAACCCTTAGGTAGTTAGGGCATCAGGAAAATTCTTTCTTTTTTTAATCTATCTATAGTTCAAAACAGCTTGTGATACAATACCTTAAGAAGTAAAAGAGCCATAGAAGTTTAGACAAACAAGAACAGCATCATTTGCACTTCATGGAAGCATGATTCAGTTTTTTAATATAATTTAGTTATTCAATATTCAGACATTCAATATTTAGCACCTAATGTATCAGGGTAGTATTGTTTAGGTCTATGTAAGGTTTCAAAATGAACAAAGCAAGGGCTTCATCTTCTCAGAGTGTATAATTTGGTTAACTAGGATAAGAATGTAAAGATTTCAATAAGTAGAGATGGAATATTAATGTAGGACACAGGTGGATGAAATATCATGGGTGTGGATGAAAGAAAATGACTGATGAAGAACAATACTGAGAAATACCAAGTACTGAGTAAGTTCAAGCTATATAGTTCTGTTAGATAACAAATTTATTTTAAATCAACTAAAATTAGATAAAAATTAATTTAAAAAGGCACCTTAACACAAATAAAAAATAGACCAATTTTAACCAGATTTTTACTGATTAAAATAATTTTGGCAGGGACAAGGCAGGCTATATTATATGGGTAAGTAGATAATGAGAGCCTCCAGACCCAAGACAATCATTGGCTTCAGGCCATAAATATTTGTGTATATTGGTGGAGCCATTAAGTCAATGAAGAGTGAAAAAATATTGGGAAGGCTAGATTACACAGCATTGCAAAAAGGTCTAATGTGTACTGGAAAATAACCTTTCAGATTAATATTTGAGGAGTACTGGTGGGAATATTCAAGAAGAGAATTGAGGGGCAAAGAATGAAGTCAGAAACATTTCTCTCTATGTTAAGATGGGAACTTTCCCATCATGTCAGGTTTTCTTAATTAGGAAAGCTATATTTTGGCTTGGGGAAAAATGTATTTGCTGGTGTGCCTAAGCTCCTTCATATAAAATTGAATTATCAAGGTCTTCTGGAAGGAAAGCTTCACTGTGATCCCCAGCTATCTTGTAATGCTCCTCACTCAGGTATGCTGTAACAAATCAAACCCACACAAATCATATTTGTTACAAGTTGGGTACCAAAAGGATAGCAATCAGGAGGAGAAGGAAATGGGTTTGGGAAATTAAAATAAAGGAGAGAGGCAGGAGAATGTCAGTGCCTTGGAGGACTCTCAGAATATACCTGAATTCAGAGGGCTACATATCTGCCTCCTTTTTGCTAACCTGACAAGTGTTTATAGGTCTGGGGTGGGAGGTTTCAGAATGGAGAAATGGAGACAGTTTCCTAGGCCACTATTAAAGTTGATTTTTTGAAATAGTATTCCCAGAAATATTACTATGACTCTCTTTTCTCTTGTGAATTTACAAGCAAATATGGGGATCAATTTAAGAGATGAAAGGGACATGACAACAGAATATAATATATGATCCTAGAATAGGTCTTCAACTAAAGAAAAATATTCTATGGACATTATTGGGTCAATTGACAAAATAGGAGTACATAAGATAAAGTATTATCTCAATGCTAAACTTACTGAATTTGATGACTGTACTGTGATTAGTTAAGAAAATTTTCTTATTCTTTGGAAGCATACACTAAAATTGTTAGGTTAAAGGGCCATTAGATATGCAACCTATTCTCAAGTGGCTGAGGAAAAAGACTCTGGAAATTACCAAATGCTTGCAGCAATCCAGGGAGCATTTATTCAAGAAAAATGGTTTCATCACAGTAAAAACAGTGAGCTTTGTTAGTTTTTAAAACTTTTCTTATTCCCATCTCTCCTCTCCAACTCTGAAGTAGCCTTGAAAACTAACAGCCCACAATCACAGTGAAAACCACTGGAGGGGGCAGAATGGGACTGGAAGTCCTTTAAAAGCTCTATTTTCAGAAAATTGTCATTATTTGACTTGCCTGATCTTTTACTGTAATATTCCACTGATAGGCTTGTCTTTATTTCATCTGACTGCGAGTTCTCTCAGTGAAAATAGCATTTGCTCTGGGGATATTTGTTGAATACAGTGGCAGTTGTTTACAATCATGGCTGTATGAGGCAATGTGATAACAGATAAGGCAAGCAATACACTAGCCAAAAGGCTTTAATGGAAAAGCTGTGGAAATATCTATGAGGATTTGAAAGTCTCTGGCATGTACCTGGTAATCTCAATGAGCACATGCATGTGTAGGGATATGCTCAAGCCCAGGGCTATGTGCATGTTCAGGACATACCCGAGAAGGATCTGAAAGCTCACCTCTTGCTGACTATCTCTATACAAGTAGAAAGTTAAAGCTGAAGTTAAATTGTTAACTACCTGCCTGAGTGTTGAAGATGCTCCATGCACACAGTGGCCATTGCCAGACTATTTCCAGTTGCTTAAGGAAATCTCTGTCCAATAATTAGATGCCCAATAAAGTGGCCAAGCAGAGACTTGAATGGCCATATACAAAAAAACAGGCTGTACAGAATTTGTTCAAAAAATAAAAAATCCTTGGTGTGTAAAAGAGGATCTATTTTCCAGATGTTCACACTGTATTGTTTAAAATATTCAGTTTTGAATACAACAAAAAACAATACCAGATATGCAAAAAGCAAATAAAGTATGGCCCATACACAAGAAAAAAAAAGATCAATAGAAACTGTCCTTCAGCCCAAATTTTGAACTTACTAAACTTTAAATCAGCTATTTTAAATATTTTCATAAACTAAAGGAAGATATATCTAAAGTGTTAAAGGAAAGTATGGGAATAATGTCTCACCAAATAAAGAATATTTAAAAAAGCACACAAAGAAATTATAAAAATGAACCAAATAGAAATTCTGGAGTTAAAAAGTATAAAACTGAAGTGAAAATTTCACTAGAAGAGCAAAACTGCATATTTAAGCAGGCAGAAGAAAGAATAAGTGAACTTGAATATAGGTAAATTTTGATTAACAAATCTAATATAAGAAAAAAGAATTAAGAAAAATGAACAGAGCCTTACAGACCTGTGGGACACCATCAAATGCAACAACATACACATGATAGAAGTCCCATAAGGAGAGAAGCTAGAAAATAGGGCAGAAAAATATTTGAAGAAATAACAGCCAAACTATTTCCAAATCTGATGAGAAACATTAATCACATCCAAAAAGCTCAACAAATTCCAAGTAGGATAGACTCAAAGAGATCTATACCTAAACACACCATATATTTATTATACAATAGTCAGGAATTATTTTATTTAGATGATGGTATAAAATGGGAGAAATATGCTAGTGAGAAGAAAGTAAAGATAAAATAAAGAGGGAAAAGTTAAGATATTTAGACAATTATTTATCATTTAAAGATCAAGTCTGTGGTATTTAATATATGAAACGCCTGGGAAGTAATTTTCAGGAAAGCAATACAAAGCATACACAGTAAAGAGTACTTCCATTTAGTGGTCTGATAATGAGCCATTGCTGAACACTGGTCATAATACCTGTAGACGACATGACGAATTATTTGTTGCACAGAGTTATTCCCCTCATGGATTATTTGATATTTTATTTCTTGTAATCCTAACCAAGGACTTTTTTCCATTGATTTTTAGAGAGTGGAAGGGAGGGGAGAGAGAGAGAGAGAGACATCAATGTGAGAGAGACACATCGATTGGTTGCCTCCCACTTGCACCTCGATCTGGGCTGTGGATCGAACCTGCAAGCCAGGTAAGTGCCCTTGACCAGGAATCAAACCCATGACACTTTGGTGCCCAGGTCAACATTCTAACCACTGACCCACACCAGGCAGGGCTGATATTTTATTTTTAATCTCACTCTCACTTCCCATGGTCTCTTAACACCTGTAGGTGAAGCTCATTTTAAAAAATCATAATGCATTTTAAAATTTAACAGAAAAGAAATTTAAATCATGTGATGCTTAGGATTAATGGAGAAGTGATCATATATTCAAATTCATTCTGATTAACATACCAATGAAATATCTCCAACATTATGTATGTATGCTGCTCTGAACTGTATCATATTTGCTAATGGCTGCCAGGCTCAACCACAACTCCTGACTTTTAGAAACTTAAATGAATCTATTTCAAAGTTTTTATGCAAGGCAGACTACAATTAGAGGACTATATCTTTTACTCAGCACCTTATCATACACCCTTTGTGTGTAAACACTCCTTATCTCCCAATGCAGGAACTCCACACTAACTAAGAGGGAAGAGCAGGGGAGGAGTTGAAAAGAGCAGAGAGCCACAAAGGGTGTTTGGTTAACAGCCATAACCAATACACACTGCCCTAAGTCCACTTACTTTCCTTGTGTCTGCCTTCTTCAGGCCCTTCTGGTCTAATTTCTCTGTCCTTCCACCAAACTTAGACTTTGTTTTTACCTCCTCCCCACAGCTCACTACACTACACATCCCAGCTCTTATTCTATTCTAGGACTTCGATCCTATACCTACATGTCTTATTCAACCAACTGGTATATGTTGCATGCAAGGAAGGTTTCTTCGGGTGTAGGAGACAAGCTTTCATGGACAGTATTAAAACTGAATATCTATTCACCCTTATTAATTACATGCAGTTTTATTTTGAGAAGAAAACACAAACTAGAAGAGAATAGAAGCCAGGAGTGAACAAGAAAACCCAAAAGCTACGTTTTAGAGCAGCTGGAAATTGACAACTAGCTTGAAAAAAAATTAAAGGAAGAAGGTATTGGCATTCTAAAGAGTTCTAGAAAATTTATAAATTAAAAAGAGAAAACCCAGTATTAAATAATGTGGGTGAGCCCCAAAATGTGCTACAGGTATTTGAATATGTACATGTTCACATATTCTTGGGAACTGGGTTAAAAATACATTTTATCCCTTTTCCCAAAATCCTCAAAAGCACCTGCAGCCACAAAGACAAACCCACCCTCCACTGCAACCCTGAAGCATTTCCAAACTTGGAAACTAAATCTGCAGCTCTTTCTGGCCATTTGTCAGAGGGACAGTGACTAAGTACTGAATGGAAAGTGTGAAACTAGAAGAGATGGTGAGAAATGTAGCCACAGAAAGCTTTGATTCTGCTTGCCAGACTGGAGAGCAGCACAAGGGAGAGGGAAAAACCTAAACAGTGGCAAGCCCACACCATAGCCGCATCTTGCAATGTCCATTGCCACGAAGGAAATAAGGGGAGGGAAAAAACCCTTTTTCAAAACAGACCTAGAGTGGGTGTGTGGTTTCAATCTGACAGTCTCATTTTACTTCAGTGGTTTTGGGGAGGGTGAGAGTAGGAAAAGAGAGAGAGGAGGAGGTGAGATAAAACACACAGCCATTTTTGTGATTAAATTTCAGAATCATTTCATTATGTAGTTTCAATTCATTGAAAGTGGTTTTTCCTTCCAGCCCCACTCCTTCCTTAAAACTCTTGCTCCACTCACTACCCCTCCTGCATAACACACACACACACACACACACACACACACACACACACACACACACACCACTCACACAAACACACATTACCCTTGATATAATCAAAGCAGGCAAAGAAGCTCCACCTCAGTAATTGCCTTTGTAATCAGGGATGTAAACAATATTCAGGTTTTTGGCCTTGAGAATGGTGTAACAAAAGTAAAAGTACCATTTTACTTTTACTCAGGAAAATGTAAAAGGAAACTAAAATATTTAATAGGTGCAAATAGTGTGCTTCTGCTACAATTAATAAATAATGCCAAATTGAAAGAATAGCAGTGTGTGGTGATATAGTGAATGATGCTGTTTCTGATGTAATACTCCAGTGAAAGCCTTTATGAAACTGTATACTTCTATTGTTTCTTGGCCTTTTGGCTAAGGTCAAGTGAAATTGTATGCTACTAAACACATTAAATTAACCTCTAAGGGCCAGGACATGATGTTCTGTTATTGTTGTGTGTCTGTTTTACTACTTAATGGCTCTCATTTTAAAGCCTAACTCAGATTAGGAAATAATGAATAAAAAACTCAAGCAACCTGAGGTATGACTTGATGAATCTGTCCAGAAACTAGTATGAGTTTTGGACACAGATACTTAGGTCTCTGGCCAAGGAGAAATTATCGTTGTGGAGCATGAGACTGAGGAGGCCAGGTCTTCCATTTTGAATGAATCAAACTCTGTTCTTTAGATATTTGAATCAGTCTATTCTACTTCTCAAAAATGGCTCCTGGTCCCCTCACCTTTTCACAGCTCAACCTGGAGTGAAGTCATAAAGAATACAGCACATGAAGAAAAGTAGAAGTTCCCAAGCTGGGCTAGTACAAAACATTTTTACCAGGTCAGCAATACTTGCATGTACAAGGAGATATTTTGAGGAAAATTTTACCAAGTATTAAATATGCTTTTTTTCCCACTCAGAAATTCTGAGAAACAAAACTACTTGATTTGGCCACAAGCCATAGGGCCTAATTAGTTCTGTGAGTTTGTTTACTGTTTAAGCCTAGCCATCAGTGGATAACTGTACAGATCCAAAGAATCTAAAGCCTCAATGCAGAGGCTTTATATAGAATATATTAAAAAGAAATAAATTTCTTTTCAACCTGGGGACCAGGGAGAAACAAACACTTGAGGAAGGAAGAGCTATAAGTTACAGAGCTTCCAGGACTTTATAGGGGCACTGGGGGATTAACCAATGATCATACACAAGGCTAATAAAACATGTACATTTTTTCTAGGCACTCAGGCCACTTTACACGTAATATATTTCTCATTCTCCCCAAAGCCTAGTAAAGAAGAAGAGGCAGGTATTTTCTCCCACCACTTTGATATAGCCTTAGAGGCTTTGTCCTCCTGCCAGAGTCTCCAGGATTTCATTATTGAGTAATACATAGACACATATTGCATAAGCAGAGCTGAAATGCTGCCTCTAATTCACCTTCTTCATCAAAGCTCAGATCCACAGAACAATGACCAACTTTTCATTCATTTTCCAATATTACCTACCTCATTTAAATGACACATGCCCTCCCCCCCCCCCGCCAGTTTCTTGTGTCCATTGGTTATGCTTATAGGCATGCATACAAGTCCTTAGGTTGATCTCCTACCTCCCCCCCACAACTCTCCCCAGCGTTCCCACTGTAGTTTGACAGTCTGTTCGATGCTTCTCTGCCTCTGTATCTATTTTAGTGCATCAGTTTATAATGTTCTTTATTATCCATAAGTGAGTGAGATCATGTAGTATTTTTCTTTCACTGACTGGTTTATTTCACTTAGCATAATGCTCTCCAGTTACATCCATGCTGCTGTAAATGGTAAGAATTCCTTCTTTTTTTACAGCAGCATAGTATTCCATTGTGTAGATGTACCACAGTTTTCAGCAGATGAATGGATTAGAAAACTGTGGTATATCTGAGGCATGTTTTAAAGCGAGGAGAATTTACACCTAATTAAAACCACAGGAGCATAATTTAGTTTTTTAAGATTAGTGTGTTTTTGAGGCAGTCAGACTAGTCTGTCCATCAGACTTGCTGAAGAAGGAGGGTGAGAAGGAAAGAATGTGTATGTATGGGAGCAGGAGTGGGCAGGGAGGATGAGCTAGAGACAGATGTTTTTAAAGATGCTGATTTAGGTATGAAGGAATGAGAGTACCAAAAAATGGACCAGTTTTTGTCTCCACATTTTCCTGTTTTCCCCTACATACCTAAGACCTGCAACTGCTCTTCTGGTAGAACCACAGGGGGGAAAATAATGTTTTGAGTGACACTGAACAGTTGAAGGATGAAGGAACAAGCATCTGAATAATCCACAAAGCAGATGGCTTGAAATAATAGAAAATAGAATGTGTCTCATTTTATCAACGAAGAAGCTAAGGCAAAAGGAGAAACAGGGACTTGGCCTTTTCTAAGAGTAGTATTATTTTTAAATTTAGTTCTAAGTCCTCAGGCTGCAAAACAATGGAATGAAGACAATCTAAAAGTTTTCTTGTTTATCACCTTTATGGGTGTTTTTTTTTTTAAAGACTTAAAGGGTTCATCTGATGAGGGAGCTAAGACCTGTCTAGACGATCTTATGACTGACTTTAAAGTCACAGTTAAACAAGCCATTGTGTGTGTGTGTGCACGCACACACACACACAATTATTACAACATTTTTACATTTAATCTTGTGCATTCAACAAACATGGGAGAGAATGAGAAGATAAGGCACCCAATATGGAGATGGGAAGACTGGATTCAGGTAAGTTGGAAATTTTTTAAAATATTAAGTACCCATGTACACACAATCAAGTAATGTCTATGGATGATATGAAAGTTTTTTTCTAAAAGTCTCATCTTAGGCTCATCTACCCTTTGCAGAAATTCTTGTTTTTCAAAGTTGTTCAAAGCTACCCCAACCACCAGGTTTAGTCTGGGCCACTTGGACTTAAAGTCATTACCTGACTCTGCCATTAACTTAGATACCCCTATCTAGGGAACCTGTTGATTACATTTACAATGACTAAAACTTTTGGGGATCAAGAAGAATTAAAAATTTCAAGTTTCTAAAGGACTTAGCTTTCCCTCCAGCAAAAAGGATTATAGCAACAGAATTCACATTCCTCACAATTCACCTCAGAACCTCTTTCAGGTATCAAACAAAGTTCATAGGCTCAAATAATTAAAATCCCACCCCATCTCCCCTTTCTCTATAGCAGATTCAACTTCTTATGCTTCCCTGGTTCCTCTATCAACCCTCAATCTCAGAGATCCATAAAACAGCAAAGCTAAGGTAGCTTCCTTACCAACCTCCACTCTGAAAGTAGAGATTTGTGTCTATACCCATTTTTTCCTCCCCATCCTTTGTCACCAGAGTTGAAAAGTCTAGCTCTCAGTTCCTTTGCCACCATCATTCTTCTCTGAATATTCCTCCTCCTTCAGCCCTGAAATTCAGCCACCCAAACTTCAGACCATCTCCTAGTTCTATATAAATTACTTTGTCCAGGTCAGTAGGTGGCACCACACATAGCTAGCTGTTTCTTTTCAACTGATGATTCCTTGAAGGCAGCAGACTCTGTGGGTATGGCAATCATTCATACTGGGGAGTTGTGACTTGAAATATTCTGTATACACCACAATTTCTAGTTTGTACAAACTGCTTTTAAGGTTGAGGAAGTTGTCAGGTAGAAAAAGAGAAATGTTTCCTAGCTATATTTTTTTCTCCTGTACTCAGTGCTAGCCCATATGACAAGGCTCTTCCAATCTTCTTGCCCTAGTTGTAAATGAGCTAAGAAATTCCAAAAATAAAAGTTGGTGCTGTTTTCCAAGTCTCCCAGTGTAGCTTCTGCAATCTCCAAAATAGAAGAGTGGAGACTGTCACTGAGGTGTGTATGTGTTACAAAATATCACTGTATAAATTATTTGAGGATTATAAACTGTTTGGGATCACACCTCACCACCTTTCAATTGGAATTTGATAATTGGTGAAAAAAAGACAAATCTTGCTGCCTAATATCTAGCAGCAAGCAGGGACAATTAAAAAACATTCATTTTTGTTCTGTTCACACTTCTATTCCCAAGCTAACCATGTGCTTTCTAGGTTCTGCCTTGATCACCCAATTGATATCTGCTATCATACAAAAATATTTTTAGAAAAACACAGCTCTAGTTGGTTTGGCTCAGTGGATAGAACGTCAGCCTACAGACTGAAGGGTCCCGGGTTCAATTCCGGTCAAGAGCACATGCCCGGGTTGCAGGCTCAATCCCCAGTGGGGTATGCAGAAGGCATTGATGTTTCTCTCTCTCTCTCTCTCTCTCTCTCTCTCTCTCTCTCTTCTTCTTCTTCTTCTTCTCTCTGAAATCAATAAAAATATATTTTTAAAAAGGATTTTTATTTTTTAGCAACATTTCATAAACATTTGCATTGCAGACATAACTTTCGTATCTCATTTTATATCAGGAAGCTCAGTTTAGTCCATATGCAAATGTACAGGCAATTCTGATTAAGGCTGAAGGTCTGACAAATATTAGCTTATATGAAGTGTAAACAAAATGTAAAGGTTACTAGAGGAAGAATGAGCAGAACCCAGCTCAATTTAACTGAGCCTCTTTGTTCTGGGTGTAACACTACCTGCCCTACCTGCTTCACAAAGGGTTAGAAGGGTAAAGTAATGAGTTCCAAAATGGCTTTGAAAAAGTTTAAGCTCTGTACAGTGCAGAAGCATTATATTTCCCCTAAGGATATTCATTCTAATATAGGTTCATGTATTCATTCAGTGATAAAGCCTGTGTACTATTTTTTCCAGAAGTGAAACTTTTATTTTTTTTACTTTAATAGCTATTTATTTATTTATTTCCCATCACCATTTATCCCCCCTTTACCCTTCTCCACCTCCACTCACCTACCCAACACCCCTCCCACCACAATCACCGCACTGTAGTCAGTGCCTATGAGATCTTTATCTTTTTCCCCTCATTTTCTTTCTTTATTGATTAAGATATTACATACTAGTATGTGTCCTTATTCCCCATTATCCTCCCACCTTCCCCTACCTTCCCTCTGAGGTTTGACGGTCTTATCGATGCTTCTCTGTCTCTGGATCTGTTTTTGTTCATCAGTTTATGTTCATTATATTCCACAAATGAGTGAGATCGTGTGATATCTATCTTTCTCTGACTGGCTTATTTCGCTGAGCATAATGCTCTCCAGCTCCATCCATGCTGTTGCAAATGTAAGAATCCCTTCTTTTTTACTGCAGCATAGTATTCCATTGTGTAGATGTACAACAGTTTTTTTTAATCCACTCATCTGCTGATGGGCACTTAAGCTGTTTCCAAATCTTAGCTACTATAAGTTGTGCTGCTATGAACATAGGGGTGCATATATCCTTTCTGATTGGTGTTTCTAGCTTCTTGGGATATATTCCTACAAGTAGGATCACTGGGTCAAATGGGAGTTCCATTTTTAGTTTTTTGAGGAAACTCCATACGGTTCTCCACAGTGGCTGCACCAGTCTGCATTCCCACCAGCAGTGCACGAGGGTTCCTTTTTCTCCTCATCCTCGCCAGCAGTTGTCATTTGTAGATTTGTTGATGATAGCCATTCTGACAGGTGTGAGAAGATACCTCATTGACATTTTGATTTGCATCGCTTGGATGATTAGTGACTTTGAGCATGTTTTCATATGTCTCTTGACCTTCCTTATGTCCTCTTTCAACAAGTATCTATTTAGGTCCATTGCACATTTTTTGATTGGGTTGTTTATCTTCCTTTTGTTAAGTTTTATGAGTTCCCTGTAAATGTTGGAGATTAAACCCTTATGGAAGATAACATTGGCAAATATGTTCTCCCATGCAGTAGGCTTTCTGTTGTTTGGTTGATGGTTTCTTTTGTTGTGCAGAAGCTTTTTGTTTTGATGTAGTCCCATTTGTTTATTTTCTCTTTAGTTTCCATTGCCCTAGGAGCAGTATCAGTGAAGAAATTGCTTCGGCGTATGTCTGTGATTTTTCTGCCTGTGGATTCCTTTAAGATTTTTATGGTTTCCTGTCTTACATTTAAGTCCTTTATCCATTTTTTAAATAATTTTTATTTCTTGAAGTATTACAAAGAATATTACATATGTCTCCTTTCCCCCACCCCTTGACATTCCCTCCGCCCTACCTCCTAGCGTCTTGTGTCCATTGGTTATTCTTATATGCATGCATATAAGTCCTTCGGTTGATCTCTTAAGCCCCCGCCAAATCCTCCCCAGGCTTCCCACTGTAGTTTGACAGTCTGTTCAATGGTGCTCTGCCTCTGCATCTACCCCTGTTCATCAGTCTATACTGGTCCCCATTATCTGTCCCAACCTCACTGGAGCCGTCCCAACCTCACTGGGGCCGTTTCATCCTCACCAGGGCCGTCTTGACATCACCGGAACTATCCCTACCTCACTGGGGCTGTTTCAACCTCACTGGGGCTGTCCCAACCTCACCGGGGCCGTCTTGACCTTGCTGGTGCCGTACATCACCAAGGTCGTTTTGGCCTCACCAGGGCCATCCTAACCTCACCAAGGCCATTTCAGCCTCACCAGGGCCGTTTCAACCTCACCGGGGCCGTCCCAACCTCACCAGGGCCGTCTCGGCCTCACCAGGGCTGGTTCCACCTCACCGGGGCCGTTCTGACCTCACCGGGGCCCACTTGACATCACTGGGGCAGTTTCAACCTCACCGGGGCCGTCTCAACCTCCCCGGGGCCATTCCAACTTCACCGGGGCCGTTTCGGCCTCACCGGGGCCGTCCCAGCCTCACCGGGGCCATCCCGACCTCACCGGGCCGTTTTCAACCTCACTGGGGCCGTCCCGACACTCGCTTGAATACCTGACAGAACTAAGGCGTGCCAAACAGAAGAGTAGAGGAATTGAAGGACCTTCACTACTGCACATTTTTTTTCACCTTTTACTCAAGAAACTAATATTTTTTTCTTTTTTCATCACCTGATTTTACCTTTTTAATTACTACATTTTTATTTTTAACCAGTATTATTACTACTACCATTTTAACTTTTTTAATAGTGTCATTTAATTTTCTATTTTATTTTGGGATTAGTGTTCTACATTCTATTTTCATCTTTCCTTTAGCATCATTTTACTCTACCTCAACTTGACCTTTATGCCAAAATTCTCTTCCTCACTTTTCCCCATTTGTTGTACTGTTTCTCTTACCCTATTCCTGCTTTAGATTTTCCCTATTCCTTCTTTTTACCCCCTATCAAAATTTCACCCTACTTATATATCTAACTTCCAATACCCTTCTCTAAATCTATACACCTCTCTCTTCTCTTTCTTCACTATCCATTTTTTTTCCTCTCTGTCGTTTTGTTGTTGTTTGCTTGATTGTTGAGTATATTGGTTTTTTTATCCTTGTTTGTGAGATTGTTTTGCTTTTTATTTTTATTTTTCTGTTGCATTTTTTTTCCCGCTTATTTATTTTGCTTCTGTGTTCCCTCACCTTGCTTGATATTAGTTGTTGTTTGTAGTTTGCATTTGTCTCTAGGGACCTGTTGCTGGAATTTGTTGGGATTAGTGGCTGTTCTATTGGAGTTTTCTCCCCATGTAAATAGTTTCTTCTCTTCTTCTATTTCATTCTCTTTCTTTTCTATCTTACTTTTTTTTTCCTTTTCCCAACTTCATTTTTGCACTCCTTTTATTTTCTTTTTCTCTTTTTTCTTTTTCTCCTCTTTCAGCCTTATCCCCTAATTCTCTTTGCTATGGTGGTCACCTTTATTTTGGGTTATTAGTATCGTGAATACATTTCTGTTCAGTGCCCTGTGTATTGTGCCTTGTTGTGTTGTATTTTGTGCCTTTAAATCAACACAGCAGAGAGAGAACTAAATAACCAAACACCTAGAGAAGAGAGATCATGGGGAGATAAAGAAACAGCCCGCATATGAAAGAAAAACAGGCATCACCAGAGAAGGAAGTAAAGGAAATGTAGACAGTGGAGGCAAGCAACCTGTCAGAGAAAGAATTCAGAGAAATGGTCATAAGGTGGATGAAAATAATGGAAGAAAATTCAACAATATGTGTAAGAACCAAGAGGAAATGAAGAAGAACCAAGAAGAAATGAAAAAATGACATCACTGCGATAAAGAACTCAATAGAAAGCATCAACAGTAGACTAGAAGAAGCAGAGGACTGCATCAGTGAGCTAGAAGACAAGGTAGGAAAAAATACCCAAGCAGAGCAGCTTCTAGAAAAAAAAAAATTAAAAAGCAAGAGGAGAGCCTAAGAGAACGTTGGGACAACACAAAAGGAAACAACATCTGCATAATAGGAGTGCCAGAAGGAGAGGAAATTGAGGAGGAATAGAAAACCTGTTTGAAAAAATAATGACAGAAAAGTTCCCTGATATAGGCAAGAAAAAACTCACACAAATCCAAGAAGCTCACAGAGTCCCAAACAAAATAAACACCAAAAAACTGACGCCAAGGCACATTATAATTAAATTGGCAAACACCAATGACAAAGCAAGAATCTTAAAAGTGGCCAGAGAGAGACAGAAAGTTACCTACAAAAAATACCCCATCAGACTAGGGACTGATTCCTCAACAGAAACACATCAGGAAAGAAGGGAATGGAATGAAATATACAAAGTAATGCAAAGGAAGGGTCTGAATCCAAGAATACTGTGCCCAGCAAGGCTATCAATCAAAATTGAGGGTGATATCAGGAGCTTCACATTCAAAAAAGAACTACGGGAGTTTATTACCACCAAACCAGCAATGCAAGAAATGCTAAAGGGTCTGCTGTAAAACGATAAAATAGGAAACGAAGAAGGAACACAGGGGTAAAGAATAAAAATGGCGACAAACAAGTATCTATCAATAATAACTTTAAATGTAAATGGATTAAATGCCCCAATCAAAAGACATAGGGTAACTGAGTGGATAAGAAAACATGATCCATATATCTGCGGTCTATAGGAAACCAATCTCAGAAAAAAAGACACACACACAGATTGATGGTGAAGGGATGACAAAAGGTTTTTCAGGCAAATGGAAAAGAAAAAGAAAAAAAACTGGATTACCAATACTTATATCTGACAAATTAGACCTCAAAGTGAAGGTAATAAAAAGAGATAAGGAAGTCCACTTCATAATACTAAAGGGAGCAATCCAACAAGAAGAAATAATTCTGGTAAACATATATGCACGAAATATATGAGCACCCAAATACATAAGAAAACTTCTGGAGGAGATCAAGGAAGAGATTGACAGCAATACA
The DNA here is from genome assembly GCF_014108235.1 of Myotis myotis. Classification (NCBI taxonomy): domain Eukaryota; kingdom Metazoa; phylum Chordata; class Mammalia; order Chiroptera; family Vespertilionidae; genus Myotis; species Myotis myotis. The sequence continues at coordinate 89,899,814 of NW_023416346.1, forward strand.
ATGATAGTAGGGGACTTTAACACCCCATTGTCACCATTGGACAAATCCTCTAAACAAAAAATCAGCAAAGAAGCATCAATCCTAAATGACTCACTAGATCAGATGGAATTAATGGACATCTTCAGAACATTTCACCCCAAAGCTACAGAATATACATTCTTCCCAAGTGCACATGGATCATTTTCAAAGATAGACCATATTTTGGGTCACAGACAAAGTCTCTTCAAATTCAAGAAAATTCAAATCATATCAATAATCTTCTCAGATCACAATGGCATAAAACTGGAAATCAACTACAATAAAAACAATCTAAAAAAATCAAACACATGGAGACTAAATAGCATGCTATTAAACAATGACTGGGTTACCAGAGAGATCAAAGAAGAAATAAAAAACATCATGGCAACAAACGACAATGAAAACTCAACAATCCAAAACCTATGGGACACAGTGAAAGCAGTCTTGAGAGGTAAGTTCATAGGTCTACAAGCCTACTGCAAAAAATAAGAAACAATGATAATAAATTACATAACCCTTCAACTCAAAGAGTTAGAAAGAGCAACAAGAAAAGCCCAGTGTAAGCGGAAGGAAGGAAATAATAAAGATTAGAGCAGAAATAAATGACATAGAGACCAAAATAACAATACAAAAGATCAACAAAACCAAGAGCTGGTTCTTTGATAGGATAAATAAGATTGACAAAACTCTAGCCAGGCTCACCAAGAAGCAAAGAGAGAGGACACAAACAAAATCAGAAATGAGAGAGGAGAAATAACAACAGACCCCACAGAAATACAATGGATTGTTAAAAAATACTATGAACAACTCTACTCCAACAAACTAGACAACCTGGAGGAAATGGACAAATTCCTAGAAAAATACAACCTTCAAAAACTTACTCAGGAAGAATCTAAAAATCTCAATAGGCGAATAACTATGGAAGAAATTGAAGCTGTCATAAAAAAGCTTCCAGCAAACAAAAGCCCAGGGCCAGGTGGCTTCACAGGGGAGTTGTACCAAACATTCAAGGAAGAACTAAAACCTATACTCCTCAGAGTACTACAAAAAATTCAAGAGGAAGGAACACTTCCAAGCTCATTCTATGAAGCCAGCATCACCCTAATACCAAAACCACGTAAAGACAACACAATGAAAGAGAATTATAGGCCAATATCCCTCATGAACATAGATGCCAAAATCCTCAACAAAATCCTAGCAAATCGGATCCAGCAGTACATCAGAAAGATCATACACGATGACCAAGTTGGATTTATCCCAGGGATGCAAGGATGGTACAATATCCGCAAATCAATAAACGTGATACATCACATAAAGAAATTGAAAGAAAAAAACCACATAGTCATATCAAATGATGCAGAAAAAGCATTTCACAAAATCCAACACACATTTTTTATAAAACCTCTCAGCAAAGTGGGAATAGAAGGATCATATCTCAACATAATAAAAGCCATATATGACAAACCCACAGCCAACATCATACTCAATGGGCAAAAACTAAAACCATTTCCCCTAAGAACAGGAACAAGACATGGTTGCCCACTCTCCCCACTCCTGTTCTATATAGTACTGGCTGTATTAGCCATTGGAATTAGACAAGAAAATGAAATAAAAGGCATCCAAATTGGAAATGAAGAAGTAAAACTGTCCTTATTCGCAGATGACATGAAAAACCCTAAAGACTCCATCAAAAAAATCTTAGACTTAATAAATGAATTCAACAATGTAGAAGGATACAAAATCAACGCCAATAAATCTATGGCATTTCTATACACCAATAGTGAACTTACAGAAAGAGAGACTAAAAAAGCAATCCCATTTACCATCACACCAAAAAATTAAGATACGTAGGAATAACCATACCTAAAGAGGTAAAAAACCTCTACTCAGGAAACTACAGGACGTTGAAAAAAGGGATAGAAGAAGACATAAGCAGATGGAAGAATATACCATTTTCATGGATTGGTGGATGCAACAACATTAAAATTTCCATAATACACAAAACAATCTATAAATTCAATGCACTTCTCATTAAAATACCAACAGCATATTTCACAGACCTAGAACGAACTCTCCAAAAATTCATCTGGAATAAAAAAAGACCAAGAATAGCTGCAGCGATCCTGAGAAAGAAGAACAAAGTAGGTGGGATCTCAATACCTGATATAAAGCTGTATTACAAAGCCACTGTTCTCAAAACTGCCTGGTACTGGCACAAAAACAGACATATTGATCAATGGAATAGAATAGAGAATCCAGAAATTAAGCTGAACCAATATGCTCAATTATTATTTGACAAAGGAGGCAAGAACATACAATGGAGTCAAGACAGTCTCTTCAATAAATGGTGCTGGGAAAATTGGACAGATACATCCAAAAAAATGAAACTAGACCACCAACTTACACCATACACAAAAATAGACTCAAAATGGATAAAGGACCTAAATGTAAAAAAGGAAACCATAAAAATTCTACAGGAATCCAAAGGCAACAAAATCTCAGACATATGCTGAAGCAATTTCTTCACTGATACAGCTCCTAGGGCTTTGGAAACTAAAGATAAAATAAACAAATGGGACTACGTCAAAATAAAAAGCTTCTGCACAGCAAAAGAAACCATCAACAAAGCAACAAGAAAGCCCACTGCATGGGAGAACATATTCGCCAATGTTATCACCGATAAGGGTTTAATCTCCAACATTTATAGGGAACTCATACAACTTAACAAAAGGAAGATAAAAAATCCAATCAAAAAATGGGAAAAGGATCTAAATAGACACTTTTCAAAAGAGGACATTCAGAAAGCCAAGAGACAAATGAAAACACGCTCAAAGTCACTAATCATCCGAGAGATACAAATCAAAACAACAATGAGGTATCTTCTCACACCTGTCAGAATGGCTATCCTCAACAAATCAACAAACGACAACTGCTGGAGAGGATGGGGAGAAAAGGGAACACTCGTGCACTGCTGGTGGGAATGCAGACTGGTGCAGCCACTATGGAAGACAGTATGGAGTTTCCTCAAAAAGTTAAAAATGGAACTCCCATTTGACCCAGTGATCCCACTTCTAGGAATATATCCCATAAAACCAGAAAGACCAATCAGAAAGGATATATGCATCCCTATGTTCATAGCAGAACAAATTTCCATAGTGAAGATCTGGAAACAGCCCAAGTGCCCATCAGCAGATGAATGGATTAAAAAACTGTGGTACATCTACACAATGGAATACTATGCTGCTTTAAAAAGGAAAGAAATCTTACCATTTGCAACAGCATGGATGGAACTGGAGATCATTATGCTAAGTGAAATAAGCCAGTCAATGAAAGAAAAATACCACATGATCTCACTCATTTATGGATAATAAGGACCATTATAAACTGATGAACAAAAATAGATACAGAGGCAGAGCATCCTCGAACAGACTGTCAAACTACAGCCGGAAGGCTGGGGGGGCGGGGTTTGGGTGGCGGGAGGGGGAGTAAGAGATCAACTGAAGGACTCGTATGCATGTATATAAGCATAACCAATGGACATAAGACACTGGGGGGTAAGGGCGTCTGGGGGATTGTCAAGTGGGGCAAAAAAGGAGGCATATGTAACACTCTTTGTAATACTTTAAGCAATAAAAAAATAAAGGAAAAAATATATATTAATATTGGTTTATTACTTGTGACAAAAGTACCACAGTAATGGAAGACATTAATAAATGGAGCAGCTGGTTTTGAAGTATATGGGAATGCTCTATATTATCATGACAATAATTCTGTAGATCTGAGATTGTTCTAAACGAAAAAGTTTGTTAAGAAAACAGAAAAAGCTACAAGAAAACATATTTTGGCTCAATTTAAGAATAGGTTTTCTGAAAGATAGAAACTGGAAAGGAAGAAGTAAATGTATCTCTGTTTATAGGCAACATGATCCTATCTAATAAAGAGGGAATACGTTAATTGACCCTCACACCATCGCAAGGATGTTGGCACCCACAGCCAATAAGGAAGGCATATGCTAATTGACTGCCATGCCCTCAAAGATGGTAGTGCCCACAGACACAAGATGGTGGCACCCAGTTCTCTCAGCCCTGCTGGGGTGGCACGTGTGCAGCACGGCTGGACCCAACCCCAGGTGGGTCTGGCCTCTTCATGCACCTGCCTTCGGAGTCCCCCAGTTCCCTCAGCCCCCCAGTTGCCCAGGGGCAGCCCCAGGCTCTGGCAAGCCTCAGATGGTGGCTTCCCAGCAGCCCAGGGCCAGCCCGAGATGCAGGCAAGCCTCAGATGTTGGCTGCTCAGCCACCTAGGGCCGCCTGAGTCTCAGGTGATCAGGGCCAGCAGATGCTTGCACTGCTGGCAGTGGCAGCAGCAGAGGTGTGATGGGGCATTGCCTTCCCCTGATTGCCGGGTCACCTCCCACTCCTGAGGGCTCCCAGATTGTGAGAGGAGGAAAGCTGGCCTGAGGGACCCCCCCTCCAGTGCATGAGTTTTCATGCACTGGGCCTCTAGTCTATTATAATAGAAAACCCTAAATATTCCTCAAAAAACTTTTAGAACTAATAAAAATCAGAACAAAAATCAATATGTAAAATCAGTTATGTTTCTATAAACTAACAATGAACAATCCAAAAAGGAAATTAAGAAAACTATAACATTTATACTATCAAAAATATTTAGGAATAAACTGAACCAAGGAGGTGAAAGGCTTGTACACTGCAAAGTACAAAATATTGCTGAAAGAAATTAAAGAAAACTCCAATAAATAGAAAGACATTCATGTTCATGAATTGGAGGACGTAACATTGTTTAGATGTCAATACTGCCCAAAGCAATCTATAGATTTAATGTAGTCTTTACAAAAGAACTCAATGACATTTTATGCATAAATAGAAAGTCATTGTAAAATTCATGTAGAATCTCAATTAACCCCAAATAGTCAAATAATCTTGAAAAGAAAAACAAAGTTGGAGGTATCACACTTTCTGATTTAAAAACTTACTACAAAGATATAGTAATCAAAGCAGTGTGGTACTTACATAAGGACAGACAGATAGACAAATGTAATAGAATATAGAGCCCAGAAATAAACCCTGACATATATGGCTAATTGATCTTCAACAGGAGTGCTGAGATCACTCAATGGGAAAAGGACAGTCTTTTCAGCAAATGTTGTTGAAAAACTAGAGATCCACATGTAAAAAAAAAAAAATAAAGTTGGACCCTTTCAGAAAAATTAACTCAAAACAGATCAAAACCCAAATATAAGCACTAACACTATAAAACTCCTAGAAAAAATCATAGGGAGAAAGCTTCCTAAAATTGGATTTGGCAATTATTTCTTGCAGGTGATACAAAAACCATAGGCAAGAAAAGAAAAACCACATAAATAAACTGTACTACATTAACATGTAAAACTTTTGTGCATCAAAGGACACTATCAACAAATTGAAAAGGCAATCAATGGAATGGGAGAAAATATTTGCAAATCATATATGTGAAAAGGGATTAATATCCAAAATATAAAAAGAACAACAACTCAGCAACAACCCCCTCAACAATCCAATTTAAAAGTGAGCAAAGGACTTGAATAGACATTTCTCAAAAGATTAAAAATGGCCAATAAGCACATAAAAAGATGCTTGACATTATTAGTCATTAGAAAATTGCACATTAAAACTGCAAACATTAGAATCCCTATTATTAAAAAAAGAAAAAGCTGTTAGTGAGGATGCAGATAATTTTGGAACCCTCATGCACTATTAGTGGGAATGTAAAATGATGCAGACACTATGGAAAAACAATATGATAGTTCTTTAAAAAATTAAAAATAAAATTATGATATAATCTAGTAATGCCATTCTGGATATATTCCCAAGAGAATTGAAATCGGGATCTTGAAACAATATTTGTTCATATCAGCATTATTCACAATAGCCAAAAGGTAGTAGCAAGCAAAGTGTCTCTACCAACAGAAGAAGAGATAAAATGTGATATATACATATAAAGGAAGGAAATACTGACACATGCTACAACATAGATGAACTATGAGAACTTTATGCTAAGTGAAATAAGCCAGTTACAAAGGACAAATAAACACTATGTGATTCCACTTATATGAGAAACCTAGAATAGTCGAATTCATAGACACAGAAAGTATAATGGTGTATGCCAGTGGCTGGGGAAATGGGGAGTTACTAGTTTTGTGGGGTTTTTAAAAATTTATGTTGATACTACCAAGTGTTTCATATTTCCCTTCCTTTACCCACCTATACCCAGGCCCTGTCCCCCTGCCTCTGGCATCACCACACTGCTGTCTGTGTCCATGGGTTATGCATGTATGTTCTTTGGCTAATCTCTTCAGTTTTTAATCTAGTGCTCCCCATCTCTCTCCCCTCTGACCTCTGTCAGTCTGTTCCATGTATTTGTTTGTCAGTTTATTTTGCTCATTAGATTCCATATATAAGTGAGATCACATGGTATTTGCCTTTATTGTCTGGCTTATTTTGCTTAGCATAATGATCTCCAGATCCATACATGCTGTCTCAAAAGATAAGCGCTCCTTTTTTATAGCCACATGGTATTCCATTGTGTAAATGTACCACTCCTCAACTGATGGGCACTTGGGCTGTTTCCAGATCTTGGCTATTGAAAATAATGCTGCTATTAACATATAGGTGCACATATTCTTTCTGATTGGTGTTTCAGGATTCTAAGGATATATTCCCAGAAGTGATCAAAAGGCAGTTCCATATTTATTATTATTTAGAGGGTGCGGAAGGGAGAGGCAGAGAGAGAGAAAAAACATCAATGCAAAGAGGGTAACATTGATTTGCTGCCTCCTGCACCCCCCTACCAGGGATCGAGCCTGCAACAGGGCATGTGGCCTGACCAGGAATAGCACCCTGCAACCTTTTGGTGAATGGGACAACACCCACAACTGAGCCACACTGGTCAAAGCCATTTTTAATTTTTGGAGGAAACTCCATACTGTTTTCCACAGTGGCTGCACCAATCTGCATTCCCACCAATAGTGCACTAGGGTTCCCTTTTCTCCACATCCTTGCCAGCACTTGTTGTTTGCAAGACAGAGAGTTCTGAAGATGGATGCTAGTAACAATTGCTTACCAATGTGAAGTAATGAATTCCTCAGAACTGTACACTTAAAAATGATTAAGATGGCAAATTTTGTTATGTGTATTCTACCACAATTCAAAATAATAAAATTAAATAAAAAGAATGGGCATTCTGGTATGACTGCCTTTGGAGGTAATTGCCTATCCATGGACATATATATAGGCAAGGAAATCTAGGAAAGGCAATTACTATATCACAAAAAAAAAACTGTTTGAATGATCACTTAGTTATTTCCAGGAGACAGAAAATATTTGTGACTAAGATGTCAATATGAGATTTATTGGGTAAATGTAAAAATAGCCCGGATGCTAATTCTTCTAAATTTTGTTATGATTTGCTGCACAAATCATCAGTGGGGTATAACTTACAGCACTTGTCTTCTCTTGCAGGCAGTTATAAATAGTGCAGCTGCTGGTTTACCTGGTTCCATTATACACCTTTAAGTCCCAGGGAATCCTGCTGAATAAAGTACTGATATGCAATTTACAGCCTCCATAGATATGCACTATCTTACACCTTGCCTTGGAAATAGTTCTGTGCACATATTTCTCCCCGAATAAAACAAGTTTCCCTACAATAGTGTCTATTTTACTCATCTATCACACCATTGTTACTCCTATCACCTCCCTCCTTCCAGCTATAGTATTTTACACTTAGTAGGTAGTGTTTAAGTATATTGTATCTATGAATGACTGAGCTTTGAATAAATGGAATGGGAGAGCTCCTTTAATACCCCTCTCAGAAACTGAGGACTTATCTCAAATCTCAAGGCAATTCCAAACCACCTTTTGTGCCTTTAATTATATTAAAGTCTCTCTGCCTGACTATAGAGCTGGTTCATAGGTCTTCTGCTCTAGCTCTGGAACTTACATAATTGGCTCTCCTAGTTCTCAGACCTTTGGAGTCAGACCAGAACTATGCCCCCAGCTTTTCTGGGTTTTTAGCTTGCATAAAACCTTTCATGCGACTTCTCAGCCTTCACAATCACCTCAGCTAATTATATCTCTAATTTTCCCGTCTATCTATCTTTTTGTCTATCTATCGATCTATTTATCACCTCCTATTGGTTCTGTTTCTCTGGAGAGTCTTGACTAATACATATATTGACCAAAAGTTCCCTTCATGATATTGAAAATATTTGATCATACATGAGTCAAAGCTACAGGCTAGAAGTGTCCCAGGGGAAGCTAAGTAAAAGGATGCAAACTAACCCCCAATAGGGTAAGTTTTAATCACAGCTCAAAGATTAATGTTCTATTTGGCCAAGAGCCTTACTTGCTAACTCAAAAATGGGAGGGAATAATTATGATCAATGGTTTCCAGCCTAGGTTCCTGGTGATCTTAACAGACCAAAGAGGTAATCATTGGGATTCTGAAGTCATTTTCAACATTTCAAACTTTAAGGAAAACAAGAAATTTTATCTTATAGCTGTCCTAGTTATCTAAATGTCAAATTACTTTGCTTTTAGCTGGAATTACAGAAACCAAGTACAATAACATCGATTATCCATGCTGATCAGCGTATGTGTATGAACATAGAGAAGCTATCCTATATAATAAAAGCCTAATATGCTAAGTGTCCGGCAACCTGTCGGCCGTTCAACCAATTAAAGTGTAATATACTAATGATATGCTAAGGCCACTCAACCACTCGCTATGATGTGCACTGACCACCAGGGGGCAGACAGTCAACCACTCGACCAGTCTCTATGATGTGCACTGACCACTAGGGGACAGACTCTCTGACCGGTAGGTTAGCTAGCTGCTGGGGTCTGGCCAATTGGGAATGAATGAGACAGGCCAGACATGCCCTGGAGCCCTCCTGTGGTCCCTCTCCGGCTGGCCAATCTCCCATATCTTTTCCTGGCCCCAATCATGCACCGGTGGTGTCCCTCGGCCTGGCCTGTGCCCTCTTGCAGTCCGGGAACCCTTGAGGGATGTCTGAAAGCCGGTTTTGGCCCGATTCCACAGGCCAGGCCAAGGGACCCCACTGGCGAATGAACTCATGCACCAGGCCTCTAGTCGATATATATATAAAAGCCTAAATAACTGTTACCACCAAATGACTGAAACGACAGGTCAACCAGTCGCTATGACATGGAGTGACCACCAGGTGGCAGATGCTTAACACAGGAGCTGCCTCCTGGGGGTAAGTGTGCTCCCACAGCCAACCTCCAGTGGCCAGCCGGCCAACCACCAGCAGTCCTGCCCCCCTCATGCATGAATTTGTGCACTGGGCCTCTAGTTATTTAATAAGTCCAGCTTTTTCAGGAGGAAAAAACTATTTGAAGCACTTGGCCTTATGAAAAATAACAGAAGGGTTGAGAGGGTATGAAAAGTTTGGAAAGTACTGATCTATCTGATTTGTAGATGAGGTCCATTGCAACTCTTCCAAGTTCCTACATCTACTTTCCTCTCATGTCTTTCACAGTGAGGACTGTAACCTTCACTTAGCTGAGACACCAGACACAGATGAATAATGTACTTCTTGGTCTACCACACTCCTTGGTTCTGAGGATATCTGTGAGCTATCTGCAGATCCCCTATGCTTCCAACACACACACACACACACACACACACACACACACACACACACACACACACACACTCAGTCCTGATTGATTTTAAAAGGGCCTTTCCATAAGCAAAAAAATTAATTAATTAATTAATTTTAAAAATGCAAGGTTTCCTCTAGTCAGCATATGGGCAAGTTCTTTGGAGTTTAGGTGCAGTAAGTGTCACTTCATAGTTCCCAAAACCCTTGATAGGTGTGGCAGGTTCAGACTCCCACAGGGATGTTTTCTGCCCAGTTTGAAAAGGAAAAACTACTCAGTGCCTAAAGCTACTTCTTGTTAAAGGCCGCTTTTATCTCAGCAGGTTTTTGCTGGGAGAAGGAAAAGGGGTGTGGAAAGAAGCTCCCTTGAATTAAAACTTGAATCTGGAGTTAAACACAGCAAGGACTTTTTCCAACATTGGCTTCCATAACATGGAAACAAGAGCAACCTATATCCCAGCAAAATGCATGTTTGCTGAGCCTCATCCTGCCTGTTTCTAAAGCCCAATAAACTGCAATAGTACATATCTTTAAAAATAAAATATTTTACAACTGAGTTAATATAGAATAAGCCCTGTCAAGACTGGTAGGAGGGAAAGAGAAGTGAAATTTGCTGGCCTTGCACCCCTGGTGGAAGTTAAGAATACTGAGAGATATCCTACTTGTAGAGGTCTCCCCTGATGAGTGAGGGGTCTAAACCCCACACTAGGCTCCCCAGCTCAGGGCACTAGTGCCAGGAAGAAGTACCAATAACATCTGGCTATGAAAACTAGTGGGGATTCCATTCATCTAGGTGAAAAAGAAGACTGCTAGAAACCCAAAAGTCCATTATTTTAAAATCTTTATTGTTGAAAGTATTACATATGTCCCATATTTTTCCCATTGACCCCTTCTAGCCTGCCCCCTCCTGTCACCCAAAGCTTTCAGTAGACTATTGTTCATGGGTTATATATATATATGCATACAAGTTCTTTGGTTGACCCCATCCCACCTACCCACCCACTCCTGCCTTCCCGCTGAGACTCAACAATCTTTTTGACATGCTTTTGTGTCTGGATCTATTTTGTTCATCAGTTTATTTTGTTCATTAGATTCCATATGAGTGAGATCATATGATACTTGTATTTCTAAGGGGCACACACAAAATCTCACTCACAGGCACTCATCTAGGGCTCTGGTGTAGAAACAGTGACTTAGAAGTGCAAGAATCATCCAGGAAGAGAGTGTGGCTTTTAAGAGAGGACTGGAGAAATACCTGTCAATGTCCCTGTGTTGAGTCCCTCTGCCATAACATCAGAGATGCTCCAGCCTGATGAACTCTTCTGAATGTATATCAAACTGGTGAATACTACTTTCCCCAACCAGGTGATTCCATGAGAACTTACCTCATGCAACTTGCATATTAACCAAAGTTCTTTCAGTGGCTGAGCTTAATGGGCAGCAAACAGGTGACAGTAAATCTCTAGGTGTTTTTGGCTTTTTGCTGAACTGCCCTAGCCTGTACTGGTGGCAACCAACCTGGTATGCAGCTTGGTGCCTCCCATAAGCACTCAGCCCCAGCACAGACAGCTACCAACCTTGGATTGTTTTGTGGCCTCTAAAAAGTAGCTCAGGGCAACTCACAAGCAGTGGCTGACATTGACCTGCACCGGTGTCCCCAAAGAACAATATACCTGGTGGATGGCTCCAGACCGCAACAGAGCATGAACCTATTAGCTGCATAAGAGCTACACCCAAAGGGCAGTCTCAGAGAATTCAGACTCTGCTGGAGCAAAATCCACTTCATGGGGTCAGTCCCTGGACAGCAGCTTCTACATGGTGGTCATGGCTAATCCAAACAACTAGCCAGCCTGAGTATCAACATCACCAACAAATGTGCCAATAGCCATCAATACTCAATTACCACTAACCAGTTTTGCTCAGTGGATAAAGCATCGGCCTGTGGACTTTAGGGTCCCAGGTTCGATTCCAGTCAAGGGCATGTACTTTGGTTGCGGGCACATTCCCAGTAGGGGGTGTGCAGGAGGCAACTGATTGATGTTCCGCTCTCATCAATGTTTCTAACTTTCTATCCCTTTCCCTTCCTCTCTGTAAAAAATCAATAAAAATACATACTTTTTAAAGACTCAATTAGCACAAAAGGGCTCACATAACTCACACAAGGAGTACTCCTAGAGCAACCAACACAGGTGATCAGGGAAACTATGCCACTGGTCCCCAATGGACACCTATTGTATAAAATCACCATAACAAGACTGGGAGATATAGCAGATCTCCCTAATAAACAGAAATAAGCACACAGAAGCAGCTAAAATAGGGAGAATAAGGAACATATTCCAAGAAGAAAGAAAATGGTGGCCGAATAGGCAGGCCTGTTGTGGACCTTGTCCCAGGGCCATATTGGGAATACAACTAAATTATAGAACATTAACCTGGAACTATCAACTGAGGTACAGCTGAGGAGGTGACTTATAGCAAGAAAGGTCAGGAAACACCTGGAAACCGCACATCCACAACAGCCTGCAAGACAAAGTTGAGGAGTGAGCCACATAGAAAACTTGTGAGAAGACATCATCCACAAATAGGAGAATAATATTCAAAACTCAACTACAAATGTAGAACCCAAATAAATCAAGTAGGGAGCTTTCCTAGAACACACAACTCAGTACACCTGAAAGATTGCACCACTGGATCCCACAAAACACCTACTACATAGGACCACCCCCAAAAATCTGGGTAGCATAGCAGTTTGATCTAAGACATTGAAACAAATACAAAGGAGTAGCAAAAATGAGGAAACAAAGAAACAATCCCCAAAGAAAAGAAAAGGAGGACTTGCCAGTAAAGGAACTAAATGAAATGGAAGCAAGTAATTTGTCAGATAAAGAATTCAAAATAATGATTATAAAGGTGCTCAAACATCTGACTGAGAATTACAAGCAACTCAATGAGATTTATAAGGAGCTGAAGGATAAAAACTCCAACATGAATAAGAATAAAAAGGAAATGAAGAATGACATAGCTGAAAAAAAAATCCTAGAAGGTATAAACAGTAGACTAAAAGAAGCTAAGGACAGAATAAGTGACTAAGAAGACAAGGTAGAAAAAGAAAAACTAATTAGAGCAGCAAGCGGAAGAAAATTAAAAGCAGGAGGAGAGTTTAAGAGAACTTTGGGACAACATGAAAAGAAGTAACATCCGCATAATAGGGATGCCAGAATGAGAGAAAGCTGAGCAAGGACTAGAAAGCCGGTTTGAAGAAATAATGACAGAAAATTTCCCATGAATTGGGAAAGAAAAATGTCATACAAGTCTGGGAAGAAAAGAGAGTCCTAAACAAAATGAACCCAAAATTACCCACACCAAGACACATCATAATTAAAATGCCAAATGTTAAAGACAAAGGAAGAAACTTAAAAATTGCAAGAGAGAGACAGAAAGTTACCTACAGAAGATATCTCATTAGTCTGTCAGCTGATTTCTCAACAGAAACAATCATGCCAGAAGGGGGTGGCGTGACGTATAGAAAGTAATGAAAAGCAAGGGACTGAACCCAAGAGTACTCTATCCTATAAGGCTGTCATTCAAAATTGAAGGTTAAATCAGGAGCTTCAAAGACAAAAAAAAGGCTAAAGCAGTTTGTTACTACCAAACCAGCAATGCAAGAAATACTAAAGGGACTGCTGTAAGAAGAAGGAATAGAAAGTGAGGGAGGAACTCGGGCATACATAATTAAAATGGCAACAAGCAAGGACCTATCAATAATAACTTGAAATGTAAATGGATTAAATGCTCCAATATAAAGACACAGGGTAGCTGAATAGATAAGAAAACATGGCCCATATATATTCTGTCTACAAAAGACCCACCTCAGAACAAGGGACTCACACAGACTGAAAGTGAAGGAAGGAAAAAATGTTTTCAGGCAAATAGAAATGAAAAAAAAAACAAACCACCTACTGTAGCAATACTTATAGACTTCAAAGTGAAGACCATAACAAGAGATAATGAAGGCCACTCATAATACTAAAGGGATCAATGCAACAAGAGAAGATAACTCTGGTAAACATATATGCACCTAATACAGGAGCATCCAAATACATTTAAAAAATGCTGGTGGATATTAAGGAACAGATCAACAACAATACAATCATAGTAGGGGACTTTAATACCATACTTCCATTACTAGATAAATCTTCTAGACAAAAAATCAACAAGGAAATAGCAATCCAAAATGACTGACTAGATCAAATGAAACTAATTGAAATCTTCAGAACATTTCACCAAAAAGCTATGGAATATATATTATTCTGAAGTGCACATCGGACATTTTCAAAGATAGACCACATGTTAGGAAAGTTGCTAAGTCCCTACAAACTCAAGAAGATTGAAATAATATCAATTACCGTCTGAGATCACAGTAGCATAACATTAGAAATCAACTAAAATAAAAAAACACTCAAAAACAATCAAACACATGGAGGCTAAATACCATTCTACTAAACAATACATAGGTTGCCAAAGATATCAAAGAAGAAATTTTAAAAAAAAATTCTGGAAACAAAAGACAATGAAAACACAACAATCCAAAGTCTATGGGACACAGTGAAAGCATTTCTGAGAGGGAAGTTCAGGGCTTTACAGGCCTACCTCAAAAAAATGGTAATAAATTATCTAACCTTACAAATTGAAGAATTAGAAAGAAAGCAACAAGAAAGGGCAAGAGTAAGCAGAAGGAAGGAAATAATAAAAATCAGAGCAGAAATAAATGACATACAGACAAAAAAAACAAACTCACAACAACATAAAAGATCAATAAAACCAAGAGCTGGTTCTTTGTAAAGATAAACAAGATAGATGAACCTCTAGAAGAGGCTCAACAAGAAACAAAGAGAGAGGAGCAAAATAAACAAAATCAGAAAAGAAAGATGTGAAATAACAACTGACCCCACAGACATACAAAGGATTGTAAAAAAAAAAAAAAATACTCTGAACCACTCTACTCAAACTAACTGGAAAACCTAGAAGAAGTGGACATATTCATAGAAAAATACAATCTTCCAAAACTCAATCAGGAAGAATAAAAAAAAAAAAAAACCTGAATAGGCTGATAACTACAGATGAAATTGAAGCATTAATCAAAAAACTTCCAGCAAACAAAAGCCTTGTTTCTGACAGCTTCACAGTGGATATTTACCAAACAGTCAAAGAAGAACTAAAACCTCTCCTCCTCAGACAATTCCAAAAAATTCAAGAGGAAGGCATAATTCCAAGCTCTTTCTATGAAGCCAGAATTACCCCAATCCCCAAACCAGATAAAGACACTACAAAGAAAGAATTACAGGCCAATATCCCTGATGAACATAGATGCTAAAATCCTCAACAAAATTCTAGCAAATCAGATCCAGCAGTACATCAGAAAGATCATACAACATGACTAAGTTGGATTTATTCCAGGGATGCAAGGCTCCTACACCATCCGCAAATCAATAAATGTTATACATCACATAAACAAATGGAGAGACAAAAATCACATATCATATCAATTGTTGCAAAAAAAAGTATTTGACAAAATCCAACACCCTTTCTTGATAAAAACTTTCAGCAAAGTGGGAATAGAGGGATCATAACTCAATATAATAAAAGCCTTATATGACAAACCTACAGCCAACATCATATTCAATGGGCAAAAACTAAAATCATTTCCCCTAAGAACAGCAGCAAGACAGGGATGCCCACTTTAACCACTCCTGTTCAACATAGTACTCAAAGTGCTAGCCAAAACGATCAGAAAAGAAGAAGAAATAAAAATCATCCAAGTAAAACTTTCCTTATTTGCAGATGACATGATATTGTACATAGAAAAACCCAAAGAATCCATCAAAAAAATTACTAGACTTAATAAATGAATTTGGCAATGTACCAGGATACAAAATTAACACTCAGATATTTATGGCTTTTATATACACCAATAATGAACAAAGAGAAAGAGAAACTAAAAAAAAAAAATCCAATTTACCATTACAACAAAAAAATTAAGATACTTAGGAATAAATTTAACTGAGGTTAAAGACCTGTATTCGGAAAACTACAGAACATTGAAAAAAGAGATAGAGGAAGACATAAACAAATGAAATAATATACCGTGTTCATGAATTGGTAGAACCAACATCATTAAAATGTCCATACCCAAAGCAATCAATATATTCAATGCAATCCCCATTAAAATACCAATGGAATATTTCACATACCTAGAACAAACTTTCCAAAATTTACATATGGAATAAAAAAGACACTGAGTAGCCACAGCAATCCTGAGGAAGAAGAACAAATTTGGAGGGATCATAATACCAGATATCAACTTATATTACAAAGCCACTGCTCTTAAAACTGCCTTTTACTGGCGCAACAACAGACATATAGACAAATGGAACAAAACAGAGAACCCAGAAATCAGCTCAGGCCATTATGCTCAATTAATATTTGACAAAAGATGCAAGAGCATACAAAGGAGTCAAAACAGCCACTTCAATAATTGGTGTTTATAAAAGTGGACAGATACATGCACAGAAATGAAACTAGACCACCAACTTACACCATAAACAAAAATAAACTCAAAATGGAAAAAGGACTTACCATAAACATAAGATGGGAAACCATAAAAATCTTAGAGGAATCCATAGGCTGCAAAATATCAGACGTATGTCATAGCCATACCTTACTGATACAGCTCCTAGGACAATGGATACTAAGGAGAAAATATCACATGGGACTACATCAAAATAAAAAGCAAAAGAAACCATCAACAATACAATAAGAGAGCCCACTGCATGGGAGAACGTAGTTGCCAAAGTTATCTCTAATAAGGGTTTAATCTCCAACATTTACAGGGAACTCATATAACTTAACAAAAGGAAGATAAACAATCTGATCAAAAAATCGGCAAAGAACCTATATAGATACTTTTTGAAAGAAGACATACTGAAGGTCAAGAGACATATGAAAACATACTCAAAGTCACTAATCATCTGAGAGATGCAAATCAAAACAACAATGAGGTACCATCTTACACCTGTCAGAATGGCTATCATCAACAAAACAACAAAGGTCAAGTGCTGGTGAGGATGTGCAGAAAAATGAATCCTCATGCACTGCAGGTGTAAACGAAGACTGGTGCAGCCACTGTGAAAAACAATATGGAGATTCCTCAATAAATTAAAAATGGAACCGCCATTTGGCCCAGTAATCCCACTTTTAGGAGTATATCCCAAGAAATCAGAAACATCAATCATAAAGGATATGTGCACCCATATGTTCATAGCAGCACAATTCACCATAGCTAAGATTTGAAAACAGCCCAAGTACCCATCAGCAGATAAGTGGATGAAATACTGTGGTAAATCTACACAATGGAATACTACGCTGGCTGTAAAAAAGAAGGGACTCTTACCATTCGCAATAGCATAGATGGACCTGGAGAGCATTATGCTCAGTGAAATAAGCCAGTCAGAGAAAGATATATATCACATGATCTCAATCATTTGTGGAATAAAATGACCAACATAAGCTGATGAACAAAAATGGATCCAGAGACATAGAAGCATCGAGTAGACCGTCCAATCTCAGAGGGAGGCTTATACCAGATAATCTCCTTGGAGGTCAGGACAGGCAGACCAAGTCACCAGCTTCAGACCACATAAGCGTAGAATCCAACAATCTTCACAAAGAGCAGATCCAAAGGAAGATGACAGCAGTCATTAAACTATGCTAAGGCTAAATCGACTTTTTTCTTTTTTCTTTTTCTTTATTTTTTCCTTTTCTCTTTCATTTTATCTTCTCTCTTTTTTCTTTCATTCTTCTTTTTCTCTTTTCTTCTTTTACTCTATTTTTTTGTTTTCTTATTCTTTTTCCTACTTCTTTCCATTTTTCCTTATATATTTTTACTTTATTCTTCCTTTTTTCCCTTTTATATTATTTTTTTTTCTTCTTCTAGCTGCACCCAGGGGACAGCTTCAGACCATACTAAATTACAACTTTACACATCCACAAGCGATACACTCAAGGGACAGACTCAGTGAACACCAAAGCTCAATGGAAGCAAGTTCTGCTCCATAGCAGTGTCTCCTGAATAGCAATTCTTCCACTGTAGTTACAGCTCATCCTCAAAACCAATAGCCTGGAGGTCAATTCCTCCCAGTGATGCTAACAACAATCAAGTTTCTACTACAACAAGACTGTGTACACAGCCCACAAAGAGACGCACCTAGGATGCCCAGCTCAGGTGACTGGGGAGGCTTAATCACTGGGCCCTACAGGACACATAGACTCTCTACCAATTTCAAGAGACATATCAGATCTACTTAATACATAGAAACAAACACAGGGAAACAGCCAAAATGCGGAGAAAAAGAAACATGTCACAAATGAAAGAATGGAAGAAAACTCCAGAAAAAGAACTAAATGAAATGGAAGCAAACAAACTAATAGATACACAGTTCTGTATAAGTGCCACGCGCTAACCGATTGTGCCACTGGAGCTCCGATACACAGTTCTAAACAATGGTTATAAGGATTCTCAAGAATCTTAATGAAACTCAAGGGAGTTAGTGAGACTTTCAATGATCTTAGTGAGAATTCCAGAGACATGAAAAAGAACCAATCAGAAACTAAGTATACATTAACTGAAATAAAGAATAATTTACAGGTATTTAAAAGTACAGTAGAGGATTCCAAGAATCAAATCAATGATTTGGAATATTTGGAAACAAAAAAAAAGATACCCAATCAGAAGAGCAAAAAGAAAATATCCAAAAATATGAAGATACTGTAAGGAGTCATGAGATACCAACATGCACATTATGGGCGTGCCAGAAGGAGAAGAGAGAGAGTGAGATATTGAAAACCTATTTGAAGAGAATGGCAGCCAAATAGGCAGATGTGTCCTGTGCCTTGTCCTGGAGCAGATAAAAGGAGCAACTAAATCAGAGAACACCCTCCTGTAATTGGCCAATTAGACACAGCTGGTGAGACAATCCACAGCCAGGAAAGGCAAAGCCCGCCTGGAGATTGGTAAGACTGGGGGGATTTGGGCTGGAGAGAGATGCACAACTACCACTTAAGAGGGTCAGGAGGAAGCTGCACTGCACCAAGGCCATGGCCCTTGGGGACAGGTGTAACATCTGACTGTGGAAAGGAAGTCCACAGGGCTGCTGGCGACTGGGGAATATAGATCTAAGTCCACAGCCACAAGAGGCTTGCACCCAGAAAGGTGGCCTGAAGAGCTGCCTGAGCCTCGAAGTACCAGGAGGTAGAGAAACTCACAGTCCTGTGGTTGTTTTGCTTCTGTTTTGTCTTTGCTTTTATTCACTAAACCCAGTTCATAGGACCTTTAAATTACACTCACCTGAGGCTGTGCTGCAGGTAGAGGTGCAGATTTGTAGAGTATGGGGAGAGGCTGTGGAGGAAAGCACGACAGGAATCTGGCACTGTGACATTCATACCCTCAAAACCTAAGCAGCCATTTTTCTCCTGAAGAGCCAGCCCCTCCCCAGCAGCCTCAAGACAACTAATACAGCCACACCCAGACTACACATTGAGCTTTACACAAGAAACAAAGACTCTGTATAGCCCCAAAGAGCCCTTAGGGACTGGGTTGAACGGTCCATTCAGTCCCAGAAAGCAATACAGCGCCAACCTCACATAAAGCCCTGTCAGAAACAGATGCTTGAGTGATTAAGATTGACAGCAGGCAGACGGGAAAAGTGGGCAGATTGGTCCCGCCTGCTTGCAGCCAAGAACTGTGGAGACAGATACAAACAAAGGAGTGGTGTATTGCTTGGAACTTCAACACAGAGCTGACTGACTAACAGGAAACTGAGAAGTTGCAGACAGAACATGAGTTGGGTCTTGAACCAGCCTCCATGGGGTATTAAAACTTGGCTGAAACGAACAACACTTTTCTTTTTTATCTTTTATTAATTTTTTAAATTTTTTAATTTTTTTTGGATATTTTTTCTTTATTCTATTTTTATTTTTTATTGTTACTTTATTTAATCTTATTTTTTCTTTTTTTACACCCTTTTCCTCCTCACTTCTCCCTTTTGCATCCTATTTTCACTTCTTTCCTCACTTTAGTATCTCTCTTTCCTTTCTTTTTACCTCTTGTTAAAAATGGATCTTCTTTATCTGCTTTATTGATGTGTTATTATAACTGTAGTCTCTGTTGGCTTACTCATATATCTAATTTCCTCTTCCCTGTTCCAATTCCATGTACCCTTCTCTTTTCTCTTTCTTTGCTAGTCAAGTTTTTATGCTTTTGTTTTTCCTCTCCTCTCTTGCTCTCTTCTTCTCCTAATTGTATATGAGTTCTGCCTCTACAGATTCTGTCTTACCCCTTTTTCTGGGTGTTTGTTGTTTGCAGATTTTTATTTATTTGTTTGTTTTGTGGTGTTTTCTACCCATATTTTTTCCTTACCTCTTTTTCTTTTCTTGATATCATTTTTGCTCTCTTTTCTCTCTCCTAATTCTCTTTTCTGTGGTGTTCACTTTTATTGGGGTTATTAGTGCCCTGAGTACATCTGTTCCCTTTGTGTCATGTTGAGTTCTATTTTGTGCTGTTTGGTCAACATGGTAGAGAGCGAGCCACATAGCCAGACACCCTGAGAGGAGACTTCATCCACAAATGAGACAATAACACTCAAGACCCAACTACACCAAAAAAAACCCCACATACCCAAAGTAGGGGGCATCCCCAAAATACCCAGTCCAGAAGACCTGAGAGACTGTACCACTAGGTCCCACAAAACAACTACTATATAAGACAAACTCAAAACTTCTGGGTGTCATAGCAGGTTGATCTAATAAATAGAAACAATCATCACAAAGAATCAGCAAAAATTGGGAGACAAAGATAAAACTCTCATAAGAAAGAAAAGGGGGAATCACGACAAAAGGAAATAAACAAAATAGAGGCAAGCAATTTTCAAGAGAAAGAATTCAGATAAATGATTATAAGGATGCTGAAAAGGATGGAAGACAAATTCAACATGTGTAAGTATAAAGAGGAAATGAAGAATGACATAGCTGCAATAAAGAACACAATGGAAGATTTCAACAGTAGACTAGAGAAGCTGAGGGTCACATCAGAAAGTTAAAGAAGGTAGGTAGGGAAAAAACCAAACAGAACAACAACTGGAAAAAAGAAACTTAAAAAGCAGGAGAAGGGCCTAAGGGAGATTTGGGACAACATTAAATGAAACAACATCTACATAAGAAGAATACCAGAAGGAGAGGAAGCTGAGCAAGGAATAGAAAACCTGTTTGAAGAAATGACAGAAAACTTCCCTGATTTGTGGAAGAAAAAGTCACACAAATCCAAGAAACACACAGAGCCCTAAACAAGATTAACCCAAAAGACTGACATCAAGATACATTGTAATTAAATTGACAAACATCAATGACAAAAAATCTTAAAGGCTGCCAGAGAGACACAGAAAGTTAGCTACAAGGGATATCCCATTAGACAATCTGATTTCTCAACAGAAACACATCAGGTCAGAAGGGAATGAAATGAAATATACAAAGACATGCAAAGGAAGAGACTGAATCCAAGAATACTATACCCAGCAAGACTATCATTCAAAATTGAAAATGAAATCAGGAGCTTCACAGACAACAACAACAAAAAAAGCCAAGGGAGTTTATTACCATCAAGCCAGCAATGCAAGAAATGATGAAAGGACTACTGTAAAAAAAGAAAAAAGAAATAGAAAGGGAAGAAGGACTATAGCATAAAGAATAAAAATGGCAACAAACAAGTACCTATCAATAATAACCTTAAATGTAAATGGATTAAATGCTACAATCAAAGACATAGGGTATCTGAATGGGTAAGAAAACATGGCTAATATATTTTCTCTCTACAATAAACCTACCTCAGAACAAAGGAGTCACACATATTGATAGTGAAGGGATGGAAAAATATTTTCCTGGCAAATGGAAATTAAAAGAAAGCTGGGGTAGCAATACTTATATCTGACAAAATAGACCTCAAAGTGAAGGCCATAACAAGAGATAAGGAGGTCACTTATTAATACTAAAGGTACCAATTCAACAAGAGCATGTAAATCTGGTAAACACATATGCATCCAATACAGGAGCACCCAAATACATTTAAAAAAAACAAAAAAACTTCTGGAAGATATCAAGGGAGAGATCAACAGCACTACAATCACAGCAAGGGACTTTAATACCCCATTGACACCACTGAATAAATCCCCTAAACATGAAACCAGCAAAGAAACAATTCTAAATTACTCAATAGATCATATGGAACTAATTGACATCTTCAGAATATTTCACCCAAAGCTATGGGATATACATTCTTATCAAGTATACACGGGACATTTTCAAAGATAGACCACATATTGGGACACAGGCAAAGTCTCTTCAAATTTAACAAGATTGAAATCATATCAAACATCTCAGATCACAATAGCTTGAAATTAAAATCAACTATAATAAAAATAAAAATTCAAGCAATTGGAGGCTAAATAGCATGCTATTAAGGAGTGGTTGGGTTATCAAAGAAATCAAAGAAGAAATAAAATGCATCATGGAAACAAATGACAATGAAATCACAACAATTCAAAATCTATGGGACACAGTGAAAGCAGTCCTGAGAGGGAAGTTCATAGCACTATAGGCCTACCTCAAAATACAAGAAAAACTGGTAATAAATTATCAAACACTGCAACTTAAAGAATTAGAAGGAGAGCAACCAGAAATGGCAAGGGTAGCAGAAAGAAGGAATTAATAAAGATCACAGTGGAAATATATGACATAGAGACCAAAAAAATAATACAAAAAATCTATAAAACAAAGAGCTGGTTCTTTGAAAGGATAAAGAAGATTGATTAACCTCTGACCAGGCTCACCAAGAAGCAAAGAGAGAGGACCCAAATAAACAAAATCAAAATGAAAAAGGTGAAGTCACCACCGACCCCACAGACATACAAAGGATTTTTTTAAAAAATGCTATAAACAACTCTACTCCAACAAATTAGACAACCTAGACCCATGGTCAGCAAACTGCTGCTCATGAGCCACATGCGGCTCTTTGGCCCCTTGAGTGTGGCTCTTCCTAAGCCTTAGGAGTACCCTAATTAAATTAATAACAATGTACCTACCTATATAGTTTAAGTTTAAAAAATTTGGCTCTCAAGAGCAATTTCAATCATTGTACTATTGATATTTGGCTCTGTTGACTAATGAGTTTGCCGACCACTGACCTAGACGAATTGGACAGATTCCTAGAAAAATATAATCTTCCAAAACTCAATCAGGAATAATAATAATAAAAAAAACCTGAACAGTACTATAACTATGGTGGAAATTGAAGCACTATTCAAAAATATTCTGGACGACTTCACAGGAGAGTTTAACCAAACATTCAAATAAAAACTAAAACATACCCTCCCCAGACTATTCCAAAAATTTCAAGAGGAAGGAACACTTCTAAGTTTTTTCTATGAATCCAGCATTACCCTAATCCCAGAACCAGATAAAAGAACTACAAAGAAAGAGAAATATAGGCCTATGTCCCTGATGAACTTAGATGCTAAAACCCTCAAAAAAATTCAAGCAAATCAGAACCAACATTACATGAGAAAGATCATACACCATGACCAAGTGGGATTAATTCTGAGGATGCAAGGCTGCCACAATATCTATAAATCAATAAACGTTATACATCACATAAACAAATGGAGAGACAAAAATCACATAATCATTTCAGTTGATGCAGAAAAAGCATATGACAAAATCCAACACACTTTCCTGATAAAAATTCTCAGCAAAGTGGGCATAGAGGGATCATACCTCAATGTAATAAAAGATGTATATGACAAACCTACAGCCAACATCAAACTCAATGAGCAAATCTAAAACCATTTCCCTAAGAACAGGAACAAGGGAGAACCAAGATGGCGGCATAGGTTAACGCCGGAGTTTGCTGCCTTGAACAACTACTTCAAAAGTGAAACTAAACAACGGAACAGACATCACCCAGAATCACAGGAACGCTGGCTGAGTGGAAGTCCTACAACTAGGAGGAAAGAGAAACGCATACGGACACTCAGAGGAGGCGCAGTGCTGAAGTCAAATTCTGAGGTGCGGAGTGCACAGAGCGGGCTGGCGGCGGAGGGCGCGGTTGGCGTTTTCAATCGGGAGGGAGTCACAGACTCTGAGCTCCAGATACAGGTGAGTCTTTAGGGACCCAGACTCAAACGGGAGAAGCGGGACTGTCTGTCTTCAGTCAGAGCGAGTGCAGCTTTCTCTCTGAGGTGTGCAGCGGTGGCTGGGACTCAGAGAGGCAGAGCCCCTGGGGACAGGACTGAGAGCCACCATAACTGCTCTCTCCGGCCCACCCTGTTGATCCTGTGCGACCCGCCCCGCCCAAGCCCTGCACACAGGCATTTGCCGGATAGCCTCAGGCAAAGGCTAGATTAGCACCTCCCTAGAGGACAGAAGTTCTCTCACTGCAGACACAGCTGATTCTCATAGCCACTTGGCCTGGCGGTCAAACCCTCCCTGGTATTAGCTACAACAATCAAGGTTTAACTATAAGACTGCGCACAAAGACCACTAGGGGGTGCACCAAGGAAGCATAACAAAATGCGGAGACAAAGAAACAGGACAAAATTGTCAATGGAAGATATAGAGTTCAGAACCACACTTTTAAGGTCTCTCAAGAACTGTTTAGAAGCCGCCGATAAACTTAATGAGATCTACAAGAAAACTAATGAGACCCTCGATGTTATATTGGGGAACCAACTAGAAATTAAGCATACACGGACTGAAATAACGAATATTATACAGACTCCCGACAGCAGACCAGAGGAGCGCAAGAATCAAGTCAATGATTTGAAATGCGAGGAAGCAAAAAACACCCAACCGGAAAAGCAAAATGAAAAAAGAATCCAAAAATGCGAGGATAGTGAAAGGAGCCTCTGGGACAGCTTCAAGCGTACCAACATCAGAATTATAGGGGTGCCAGAAGGTGAGAGAGAGCAAGATATTGAAAACCTATTTGAAGAAATAATGACAGAAAACTTCCCCCACCTGGTGAAAGAAATGGACTTACAGGTCCAAGAAGCGCGGAGAACCCCAAACAAAAGGAATCCAAAGAGGACCACACCAAGACAATTCATAATTAAAATGCCAAGAGCAAAAGATAAAGAGAGAATCTTAAAAGCAGCAAGAGAAAGAAACTCAGTTACCTACAAGGGAATACCCATACGACTGTCAGCTGATTTCTCAACAGAAACTTTGCAGGCCAGAAGGGAGTGGCAAGAAATATTCAAAGTGATGAATACCAAGAACCTACAACCAAGATTACTTTATCCAGCAAAGCTATCATTCAGAACTGAAGGTCAGATAAAGAGCTTCACAGATAAGGAAAGCTAAAGGAGTTCATCACCACCAAACCAGGATTATATGAAATGCTGAAAGGTATCCTTTAAGAAGAGGAAGAGGAAGAAAAAGGTAAAGATACAAATTATGAACAACAAATATGCATCTATCAACAAGTGAATCTAAGAATCAAGTGAATAAATAATCTGATGAACAGAATGAACTGGTGATTATAATAGAATCAGGGACATAGAAAGGGAATGGACTGACAATTCTTGGGGGGGAAAGGGGTGTGGGAGATGCGGGAAGAGACTGGACAATAATCGTGCACCTATGGATGAGGACAGTGGGTGGGGAGTGAGGGTGGAGGGTGGGGCGGGAACTGGGAGGAGGGGAGTTATGGGGGGGGAAGAGGAACAAATGTAATAAGCTGAACAATAAAGATTTAATAAAAAAAAAAAAGGACAGGAACAAGACAGAAATGCCCACTTTATCCACTCCTGTTCGACATAGTACAGGAAGTGCTAGGTATAGTGATCGGACATGAAGAAGAAATAAAAGGCATCCAAATGGGAAAGGAAGAAGTAAAACTGTCATTATTCACAGACGACATGATATTGTACAGAGAGAACCCTAAAGACTCCATAAACAAACTTCTAGACTTAATAAATGATTTTGTAAATGTAACAGGATAAAAAATTAACACCAAGAAATCTACGGCTTTTTAAATACCAATAATGAACTCACAGAAAGAGAAACTAAAAAAAAAAATCCCATTTACATTTGCACCAAAAAAATTAATATACCTAGGAATAAACTTAACTAAGGAGGTAAAAGACCTGTACTCAGAAAACTAAAGGATTTTGAAAAAAAAAAGAGATAGAGGAAGACATAAATAAGTGGAAGAATATATCATGTTCATGAATTGGTAGAATCAACATCACCAAAATGTCCATACTACCCAAAGCAATCTGCAGATTCAATGCAATCCCCATTAAAATACCAAGGGCATATTTCAAAGATCTAGAACACACTCTCCAAAAATTTATCTGGAATAAAAAAGAACCTGAATAGCCACAGCAATCTTGAAATAGTAGAACAACATTGGAAGGATCACAATACCAGATATCAAGCTATATTACAAAGGCACTGTACTAAAAATAGCCTGGTACTGGCACAAGAATAGAGCACAAAACCCTTAAAATAACAGAAACCATTATGCTTAATTAATATTTGACAATGGAGGCAAGAGCATACAATGGAATCAAGACTGTCTCTTCAATAAATGATGTTGGGAAAATTGTACAGATACATGCAAAAAAATGAAACTGGACCACCAACTTACACCATACACAAAATTAAATTCAAAATGGATAAAAGACTTAACTATAAGACATGAAACCATAAATTTCTTAGAAGAAATCATAGGCAGCAAAATATCAGACATCTCTCATATATTTACTGATACATCTCCTCGAACAACGGAAACAAAGAAAAAAATAAACAAATGGGACATCATCAAAATTCAAAGCTTCTGCACAGCAAAAGAAATCACCAACAAAACAACAAGAAAGCCCACTGCATGGGAGAACATATTTACCAATGTTATCTCCAATAAGAGTTTAATCTCCAAAATTTACAGAGAACTCATACAACTTAACCAAAGGAAGATAAAAAATCCAATAAAAAAATGGACAAAGTACCGAAATAGACACTTTTCAAAAGAGGAATTACAGAAAGCCGAGAGACATATGAAAACATGCTCAATGTCACTAATCATCCGAGAGATGCAAATCAAAGTGACAATGAGTTACCATCTCACACCTGTCAGAATGGCTATCATCAACAAATCAACAAATGACAAGTGCTGGCTAGAATGTGGAGAAAAAGGAAACCTCGTGCACTGCTGGTGGTAATGCAGACTGGTGCAGCCACTGTGGAAAACAGTATGGAGTTTCCTCAAAAAATTAAAAATTAAACTCCCATTTGACTGAGTAATTCCACTTCTAGGAATTTATCCCAAGAAATCCGAAACACCAATCAGAACAGATATATGCACCCCTATGTTCATAACAGCACAATTTACAATAGCTAAGATTTGGAAGAAGCCTAAGTGCTCATCAGTAAATGAGTGGATTAAAAAATGGTGCTATATCTACACAATGGAGTACTACACTGCTGTAAAAAAGAAGGAACTCTTACCATTTGCAACAGCATGGATGGACCTAGAGAGCATCATGCTAAGCGAAATAAGCCAGTTGGAGAAAGATAAATATCACATGATCTCACTTATTTGTGGAATATAGTGAACTGTTGAACAAAATAGATCCAGAGACATAGAAGCATTAAACAGACCATCCAACCTCAGAGGGAAGGCAGGGGAGGAGTGGGTAAGAGATCAGCCAAAGGACTTGTATGTAATGCATATAAGCATTACCAATGGATACAGACAGTAGGGAGTTGAGGGCACATGCTGTGGGTTGGGAACTTCTGGGAAGATGTTAATGGGGTAAAAAGGAGACATATTTAATACTTTAAACAGTGAAGAATTTAAATTAATAAAAATAAACCTAGTTGAAGAAATAATGACAGAAAAATTCCCCTGCCTGGTGAAAGAAATAGACTTACAAGTCCAGGAAGTGCAGAGTCCCAAACAAGAGGAATCCAAAGAGGTCTACAACAAGACACATCATAGTTAAAATGGCAAGGATTAAAAATACATAATCTTAAAAGCAGCAAGAGAAAAGTAGTTACCTACCTACAAAGGAGTGCCCATAGGACTGTC